>NC_048421.1:2156490-2160768 GCF_013103735.1 Etheostoma cragini | reverse complement strand
GTGTGTGTGTGTGTGTGTGTGTGTGTGTGTGTGTGTGTGTGTGTGTGTGTGTGTGTGTGTGTGTGTGTGTGTCTTTGCTTTAGAGCCAACTCATGTAATTCCAGAGAGATGTTAACCATAAGTAGAAATTAATCCCTGCTCTTACTTTCCACCCTTGTTCTTCTTTCTCCACAGTATTTTCTGTATTTTAAATTCAAACATTCATTAAACTGCAGAGTAACGTTGGGAAAATCTGCTTCCTGTTTGAGCCTTTACCGGCACGCACAAGTTACTCTCCCCGAACATCTGGCGCCGCCCCCCAGGGCCCGGCTACGTGGAATCAAGTCATCCTCGACGTGCCGGAGCCAGCTGAGCTTGATCAGGCGCCATGAAAACTCCACGATGGAGGACGGCTCCATCCTCCTGTGGAGAGGGAGGTGGTGGTTGGAGCGCAGCGGACCATTAAAATGGCAGATGGTTGTTGTTTTAAATCGGTGCCCTGATTTGATGCCATACATTTGCTCTTTCTGGGAAACATTCGGTGATGATAAGTTGTCAGCTTCTCTTATAAATACAATGCAGTGGTGGAATGTAACACAGGACAGGTAGGCTACTTAACCCTCTGTCCTTGGGTCAAATTTGAACGGTTTTCATTTTTTTTATCATAAAAAATGGATCTTCGAAATAAGCGCTGAAAATGGGAACATTAGAAATATCAAATAAAGTTGGAAAAAAGCATACAAAAAGCACCCACAACATGTAAAAAGTGACAAAAATGTCGGGGAAAAAGCGATACAAGTTTTTCATGGTTGACGGGAAGACATCACAAGGGTTAAGTACAAATTACAGGTCCTACTTTACTTGAGTGTTTTAATTTCCTGCAACTTTATACTTTTACTTCCTGCATCTCAGAGGTGAAAATGCAACAAAAATATTAAAGGAAAAAAAACTTTGAAAAAGAGCCTAGTTTTGATTATAGGCTGTAAATTGCACCCATGCCCGGGTGTCATGGCGCCGGCCCGCCAGCAGGGGGCGCCCCGCAGCTCAGACCCGCTCCGTGCTGACAGGCTGCTCGGTAGGAGCCGGTTCAGCTCCTCTGGTTAGATTCCCTCACACGTCCCTGCACTTCTGCTTGGACTTAGTCGATAGGACTACCTTTTTAAGAGAAATTCTCGAGCTGCTCAAACATTTCCTTGATTTCTTTTTTCTGCGCATGTCTATAAAAGGGGGAGTATTTTTGAACAACATGGAAAAAGAGAGAAGATCCTCTAAGCAGTACGGCTCTCTGGAGAAGACGCAGGTGGACACAGCGACGGAGAAATCCAGTGAGTTCTGGGTGTAACGTGCACTACGGTCCGTTTGTGTTTGGATGTGGGTTTATGCTTAAATTGTGTTTCTGCAGTAAGTAATCAGCGAAGGGAAAGGATGTCTTGGTTGGCCCAACTTTTTAGCAGAGGGAGTGAAAGATGAAGGTGCCTGCAGATCCTCACGGTGAGCGTGTCCAAGTTGTCTGTCTGCAGGATTTTGGACATCCTGAAAAGGACCAGTAGAGGGGATGATGTGGAGTTGACATTGGTTAACTGTATTAATTCGAAAGTTGTAGGCCTATTATTGTATTTCTTTAAAGGCTACACATTTTTCCAAGAGTTTTCCAACGTGTGTGGTATAGTTTTTATTTTTTACATTATTATTATTATTATAAGATCCCCGTTTGCTGACGCCTAGATGAGCAGCTAGTCTTCATGGGGTCCAAAACAACATATAATCAGACAATATTAAAACATGACATGACATACACACAGAAAAGAAGAGAAGAAAACAAGAACATTTGTGGAATCCCCTCTAAATTTAGTTCTTGAAGAGCCATGTTCTCCATAATGGAATTCCAATAATGGCTTCTAGTTATTTCATCTTTTTGATTTTCTTGCTTCCGAATAGTCACATTTAAAGATACTGTCACAATATTTTTAAAAATAGCTTGTTTTTGTTCAACATATTCAGTTTACTGCCCCATAAAGACAAAGAAAAACAGGTTATCCTCACGTGTGACGGATGAATTTAGAGAATTTTTCACTCTTTTGCTTGAAAAAAAGCAACTATAAATTAATTTTGGAAATAGTTGCATCTATTTTTTTCTGATGCTCACAAACCTAAATCAGCAAATCTTCAATTTGTAGCTCTAGAGAGACAGCCGGACATTCAACATATACAATAAATATTGCAGTAATGAATGGAAAAATGTATTTACTTGAGTTTTTCTTTTAGGATAAACTTAATCTCCCCTATATTTACTAATGAATTCATTTCTTTCTAGGGAAATTCCTCTTAAACTATTAGGAAACTACAGTAAGGAACATAGAGACAGGAGTTTATTTGCATAGAGAGAGATATAGGAACAATGTCAAGTCATACTGATGCAATTGGCTAAAGTTTAGTCATAATAAGGCCAAAATATTCTTTAAAAACAGTGTTCAAACAGTATCATTTACCTAAGTAAAAGTAGCAATACCACGCTGTCAAGTCCTGCATTGAAAATGTCAGTTTAATGGAGACGCCCTGATATGTTAAGCTTGAAAGTTAGATTTTGTTGTTGGCGTTCCTCAAGGCTCACTACTTGGTTTTTCCCATTTTATACAACCATCTCCTGGTGATGGCTGAATGAAGCGTCGTGAACCAGTGTCTTTATTTTCTGAGCCCACTAGATGGCGCTCTCTGTTCAACAGCTGGTTGACAATCCACTGAATTGTAACGCCTTGGGCCTTTCTCTTAAAACCCAGAGCGCCATCTAGTGGGCTCAGAAAATAAAGACACTGGTTCACGAAGCTTCATTTGGCCGTCACTAGCATCTCCTTCAACATGTTTCGGGGCAGGGGTGGCCTAGGGGTCGAGGAAGCGAGCTTGTGACCGGGAGTGCTTCGGTTCAATCCCCAGACCGGCAGGATAAAATGGAAAGTGGAAAGTCAAAGAAAGCGCTTGTCCCTCCCTCACTACCATCACAGAGGTGCCCTTGAGCAAGGCCCTTAAGCACAACCGTTCAAGTGGAGCTGCTCAGTGGCAGCAGGTCAGAGCTTCCAGGTATGAATGTGGAACTGTGTGAATGTAACAGGTCGTCGTTGCAAATGAGATATTGTCCTCAATTGACTTACCTGAATGACGAAAGGCAATAAAAATGGTTGATTTTAAATGTGCCTTAAGGGTGGAACAGTATAACTTTAGTTGTAAGAAGAAAGCTCAAAAAGTAAACGATATAAACACAGACTTGCTGTAATAAAAGTTTAATTAAGGTGTCTATTATTATTATTAATTGTTTTAAAAAAAACATTTTGGCTAAATTCTTGGAGCTTGTCAGAATAATTGGACCCAAAGCAACCCATGCAGGTTGTTTCAACACCAAAACACCCATCAGCAGCTGGTAATTCATGTGCATGTGCAGATGAATAAAGTTGTGGAATCAGCTCGTACGTGTGTAGGTTTGGAGGAGGTGAGTGTTTGTGCAGCCCTGATGTCCCCAGCGATCCAGCAAGTGGGATTGTAATGTCTTTTCGCACAAGGCCAGGTAATTAAAAGCGGATCCGAGCTCTGCTGGATGAGTCATCGTTGCCCCTGGAGAGGAGTAGGAGGCTGCAGGAGGCAGGCAGTGCAGATATTCAGCCATGCCTGAAGAGTAACTGGGGGTGAGGGAAGAACTCACAGAGCTCGGGTCTGATCATAGCGGGACGCTGGAATTTGATCCAGGGAAGTTTTTTTTTATGTTTACAGCTGAACTGGTTTCACTGACTCATTCATAAATGTGTGTGTTGATGTGTGTTTGTGTCCGGATATTTAACCCTTGTATGGTAATCGGGTCAAATTGACCCATTTCAAATTTTTACAAGAAGAAAAATGGTTTAAGTTACATTTTTCCTACCTTCTATCAACGACCTTACCTAACTTCCTGTGATGAACATGTATTCCTGACTCAGAACATTATTCTGGATATGACACTTATGTTGTTTCCATAGTGGATTTTTTACATGAATTATAACCTTATGACAAAAAACAAACCCCACTTCCATTTTTATTGTGTGCTAGTAGAGACTGATTGCATTCCCTAAACATATATGTGTTATCTAAATTGTTTGAAATTGAGATAAAGATTTTTTTTAATTTCAGAATTGTTATAAAACCCCAAATAAGTCACGGGTCAATTTGACCCGAGGGACACGAGAAGGTCCCTAAAGTGAAGCCAATACAAGGGTTAAATAGTGATCTAGTAATCTTGAGAGTCCCACGAGATTGAGGACCTTGAACAGTTTGAAT
>NC_048421.1:2147021-2156390 GCF_013103735.1 Etheostoma cragini | reverse complement strand
CTACAAGTTAGCATCAAACACAACAAAGGCTGTCAGTTGAATGGTGTTTTGAGCTAACGTTAGCATCAAACAACCATAAATAGCTAATACATTTTTGAAATAACCGCCATCTTCACTTTATCAGGATCCCCCAGTCGGAGCTGGTTAATGTGGCTCGGGAGAGGGACGTTTGGGGTCCCCAGCTGGAGCTGCTGCCCCTGCAACCTGATACTGGATGAGCAGACGATGATGGATGGATGGATGGAGGAAGAAAGTATCTAACTCCTGTTGCCATGATTAAAATTAAACAAATGTGTCTTTGGTCTCGCCCGTCTTTCAGCAGAGGACGTCATTTCCATGGCTGACTCCACGATTACATTAGAGGACATTGAAGGAGAGCTGTGCAAAATCGATCGCATAAGAGACATCCTCGTACGGAGGGAATCGGAGCTGAGATACATGTAAGATCTGCTTCTTCAGTACGAGTTCTCGTGTTCGGTATTTAAAATGACGTGACATGGCGTGATGACATTAGAGCCCAGATGATCACACACGCCTCTCTTCTTTCACGTTATCTGTTCTGAAGCTGTGGGGGGGGGGGGGGGGGGGGGGGGGGTCTATAGAGAAACCTGCCAGGAAAAATCAAGAAAACAGCGAAGAAATGGCCAAAACTGCATAGTGCCCCTTCAACTACTAATAATGGGTATCGTCCTTTAAAAAAACGTATTGGTCAATCCCTAGTTTCAACACATGGGGATGTTTGGGGGGGGGGGGTGAGAACAGAGACCAGCACTGCATAATGTGGCCATATGATGAATCAGAGAAAACAAAGAAGCACGACTTTGCTTTGCTGTGCAAGCCTTCAAACTAAAATCAGATAAGTGTTTCAGGTGGTCCATGATGATGTCACACATCACATGTCGTTCTCCTTTTCATCTGCGTTGAAAAGTAAGGCACATTCCCACTCCCAATACTAGATTCTTTTGCTTCTCATCTCCGGAGGGCTGCATGTGTTGACTGGTTTTACATCAACTGCAACACAGACAGCAGGCTATGTTCACGACGTTCCACTTCTGGGATTGCTCCGGTGCCGCCGGAAATTCCACCAGATGCATGTCTTTTCAGCCGATGCCCGTCCCCTTCCTCTTCCTTTGTGTTGGCGATCTAACCTCGGGTGGATTTCTGAGGACTATGGTTACCTGCTCCTCAGATCTCTGCAGGGTAAATCCAGACAGCTAGCTAGACTATCTGTCCAATCAGAGTTTTCTGTTGCTCCGTGTATACTTCGTCCACAGCAATCCCCACCAATCAGTCCCAAACGTCCCAGTTAGAGAGCAAAGTCTGTAAACACATTCTCTGTAAATCTTTACAGTCATTCCCCTAAAGAACCCCGCAGGCCCGCCTTGTTGCACCATCCATATTTTCTTCAAAACTTGACTTTTTCAACAGGTAGCTCGCTAGCTTGAAGTTTGATGTTGTTTCCCGAAAGGGGAACAGAGTTTGAGAACGACAGCACACAGAAAGCGGGAGGCTAGGGGGGATCCGGGTCAGGCAATCATCCTGGAAGTACTTCCGTTGTTCCAGACTAGGTTATGACTTATCTACTGCTGTTATGTTGGAAATTTCTACCACAAGTCTGAATAAACTGGGTGTTAGCATATGAGTCATCCTAAAATATGCTGAAGTACACTCAAGTGAAAGCTATTTATTCAACAGCTCAAAGTACACATTTCTGTCAGAGCCATTTCTCTCTTTACACAGTAACAGCGCACACACACACACACACACACACACACACACACACACACTCACACACACACACACACACAAACAGACAGAGAGACACACACACACACACACAGACAGAGAGACACACTCGTGAGACGGCCTCTGATTGTTTAAAATCTGCATCCGAGTCAGACGGCGAAATGAGATCTGATGCTTTCAGCTGTGAGTCATTCACGCAGGGCAGCGTGGCCGTGTTATTCCAGCTGATAAACCTCACACCTTGACACCTTCTGTGTAATTTGTTTTGTTTATAAGCTCCGACAATTTCACATGGGTGTTTGTGTCAGGGGTGTGCAGATTCGGACCCAAATTGCAGAAAAGTGAAACTGAAGCATAAAGCATCCACAGACATAGAACAAGGGAAAAAACACAACAGACAAGAGAAAAACCACGACCATGACAGTTTGCACGCAAAGTTAAGAGGGAAATTGCCTTAATGCCGTGGTATAAAATCCCATTTTATATTTTAAAAGCCTCATCAAGAGAACGCTATAGTTCAGTCATGCATTCACATATTTCTTACTTTATTTTATTTCTTATTTCTATTGGTTCTTAGAATCTCCCTTACATTTCTATTGAAAGTGGAGCTTATTTAAAAAATCCTCCCTGATCAAGTGCTTGATTTAATGTGATTTGTTTAGTTATACTTTTTTTCTGATTTCCTGCAAACCATCCATTGATCATGTGTGTGTTTTCCGCTCAGGATGGATGACATCCAGCTCTGCCGAGAAATCACGAGGCTGAAGACGGAGCTGCAGAAACTTGTCTCGACTCCAGGTGAATTAAAAAGCAGTCACCGTCAAACTGTTTGTCACCTCTTATTTCACCTGTCTTCTTCTCTCTTTAAATGGAAAGAACTCGGATGTAGAAATGCATAACGGTAACACTCTGGGGCTTGTGATGTGACTGTTGGGCAGACAAGGAGAAGTCCAAGGCGCACAGAGAGAGGGAGGAGGAGCTGCTGCAGCAGGTCAACAAGCTGGTGGAGACCAGAGACTTCCTGGTGGATGACGTGGAGTTTGAGAGGCTCAGGTTATTAAATCAATCGATTGAAAAGACAGACAGACACACACACACACACACATACATGCACTCACGCACACACTCACACACACACAAACACACACACCATTACAGTGCTTTTTACAAGATGATGGGCACAGATAAAGGTCTGGATCTCCAGATTATGTTGCTTGAGCTTTAATTTAACAATTTAACTTTACTATTAAAGCTTTTAGCATGTTGATCAGTCTTAACTGTTACAATAAATACTTCATATGTATATGGCATGTACAAGCTTATACACTTCAATCATGTCTCTTCTGTTTTTTCTGCACATACAAGAGTCTATAAACACACATATGCACACACATACACAGCAGCCATTACAGTGCTTTTTACAATTGATATTACACTTTGTTACGAGCTAAATATATATCTATAACTACTTTACAGAATTATCTTTCTTGAATTTTTAAGTAAGTATAAATAAATGATAAGATGTGTTTTTTTGTACAGAAAATTCTGGGCAATGTGCAATTCTAAAGGTCTGGATCTTCAGATTATGTTGATTGAACTTTAACTTCAACAATTTAACTTTACAATTAGGCCTCCAGCTTTTTGCATGTGACTGAATCTCCAGGACAAGCATGATCAGACTATTAATCCAGTGAGATTTTAAAAGGTAGTTTGTTCTTATAAAGCCTTATCTCTTTGTGTGTTCTGTACATCCTCTCTGTATATTTACACTGAATAATAATATTGAGAGCAAGTCCACTGTTGCTCAGATGGTTTGTTTGAGGTGTAAAATTAGCTGTCATGACTAATAAGCAGGCGGTGGTTCATGCCAAAGAATATCTTTGAGTGACATTTGGATAGGCCTCAGAAAGACTGCAGGGATGCGAGAAGCCGTCTTCTTTCATTATAAGATGCGTTTATGAGATTGTGTGCGAATGCAGGAGTGAATTCACACCATGTACTGAGGATTAAAACCCTCTCCTGAGGATTTCTCAGTCCAGCCTGTAGCCTTGGTTTCTCCTTTACATGCAGCCCAGTGACATTTAACATGATTGAAAAACTCGACAAATTAAAAACAAGGATATATTCTCCTCTGCAGGGAACGAGAGGAAGACAGAGAAATGGCAGTCTTCTTACAGTCCAAATTTCCCAAGACATCGGCTGCAAAAGGTGAGTTCAACCAAGACTTTTCTTCACGCGAAAAACGGCCACATAAGTCGTTTTTTGGAACAGCAATTACAACTCATATTCACGTTAAAAGTAGGGTTGGGCACTGAAATCTGGTGCTAATACTGCACCTGGACCTTAACAACCGGGTACTTACCGGACAGAATAGCCACACGGATTTTGGGCGGCTCATTTCGATGCCACTGATATGTCTGCGCTTCTCCCCCTCATGATCTGAAACAGACGTTACAGGCAACAGAAACATCACTACATGTGATGCTAGTAAACGCTATACTCGACAGCAGCTAATGTTAGCCCACCGCTAGCTAGTAGCTGGATTAAACACGGTTAAAATACTGACAGCTAATGCTAGCGTTTGACTGTATTTCACTGTAGAGGATTCCAACACCCGGATGCAACAATCTGCAGCTGCCGTTGTCGGAAAAAGGAAACTGCATTCAAAGAAAACTGGTAACCTACAGTAGGGTTACCAAACGTCCTCTTTTGCCCAGACATGTCAACTTTTTACGTTCTGTCCGTAAATAAGACGCCAAGGGGCTAGACGTGAGACCCAATGGCGTCAAATAGTGACGCCAAACAATATTACGCTAAAGAAGGAGGTTGGTGTATGGATCAAGCAAACACAGGTCTTCCACCCAGCAGACTGGGGTTCATGTCCCCTATTAAATGTTTTTTATTAACTTCACTACACAAACAGAGCTACGTCATGTTCCGCATCATGTGTGTAGTGACGTCACATCTGATTTTAACCCAAACCACAATCTTTTTCTAGATTTAACTTTGTAGTTTTGGTGCCTAAACCCAACCAAACTGCAATCATTTCACAATGTTAAGAATACGTTTGAACTGCAATGTACAGTATATGTTCTGTGGGTTAGATATGAGGTTGTATTTCTTGCCACCACCAGGGGCGCTTATTTATGAAAAGCTCCTGTTGGTAGTGTGTTTTGTTACCCTCAGACAGAGCCAGGGTAGCTGTTTCCCTGTTTCCAGTAGTTAGTCTAAGCTAAACTTAACTGAAGCTAACAGCTGCATGCAGATATGAGCTTGTTCCCTGACAATCTTCTTTTAAGGAATATAACTTTAAGTGAAGATGTAGAGGATGAGAGTGTGAACATGACTTCATTTTCATGTCTCATTTTTAACCAGGTGCTTCGCAGGATCAAAACATGGCGTCCAAATCCCAGCAGACGTCAACGCCGTTTCTCAGTAAAACTGGACTCACACTGCTGAAAGACTGCTGCAGCTTCACCTGCTCCATCATGTAATACTGTGTGTGTGTGTGTGTGTGTGTGTGTGTGTGTGTGTGTGTGTGTGTGTCTTTTCCATGCTGTCACCTTTTGGCGGAATAGGACGCCAACTGCATGAATCCGGCTCCCAGTCACCTATTGGCGGCTAAAATTGGTGTGCATGCATTTTACGTAAGTACGGCATCGTACAAACCTGTTCATGAGAAAGTTTTTAATAGGTAGAGTAGGATTTAGATTTTGGTAAGCAGCATTACTGATCTTAAAACGAAGGCGATTATTCCCCAGTAACAGAACTTTTGCTCAACATAATTTCCGGTCCAGTATGGGAGACTGAGGTTAAATGACAAAAGGTTGAAGAAATTTAAACCCCTATGAGATCCAGGACCTTTGAGAAAACTGAATCTTATTTTCTGTACCAGATTCACTCACTCTTTGTAAATCTAACTTCTTTTCCCTGTTTCTCTGTAACACCTGCATTCAACATCGTACGCTTGTATGTACTGTACATACATATGTGTAATATACTCTATATACTCATAACATTGTAGCTGTCAGGCAGAAACCTACCAAATTAAATACAATTATTTTATTTTTTTCCCCCATAAATCAATGCTTTTGGTCCACCCTTTACGTCTGTCTTACTGAAGCAGCGACAAGTCTGGACAAGGTGATTATGTCTGACTTTGTCTGAGAAAAAAAGCTCAATAAAATGTTTTCAAATGATTTATTATACTTTATTGTTTATTCATCAGGGACAATACCTATAACATTATCACAACCCGATGTGAAGGCTGTGCAACATGTTCAGGACGTGTAGCCTCCGATAATTTGCAGTCCTTGTTTTGTACTGTACACAGAAATTTCAGAAAAAATCAAAGAAAGAAAAAAAACTACATAAAAATGCTGTTGCTAAGTGACACCATTAGTGCTGGCATCTCTGTTGTTGCACTGTAAACCTGAATGCTCAAATGAATTAACTGGAACAAGTACTGTAAACTTACAGTTTGTTAAAAAGTACCACTTACTTAAACCGTATTGCTGAGTCATGGTTAATTAAAAAGATTGAGATTAACTAATAAATATTGAGTTTAGTGAACTTTTAAACTGAACTTTTTAATGAAATACTGAGTTTTAAAAATATGATTCAGTTAATTTAATACTTTTGAGTTGCATATACTGATTTCTGAGTTGGATCATTTACTTTAATTTACTGGTAATCAACTTCCTGTTACTCCACATATTTAAGCTCAGACTTTTAAGTTTATAAACTCAAAAAAACGTGGCAAATGATTGCCTCATTGTTTTTAATTATTGCCTACTTATTCAGGTTTACAGTATGTTTAAGCCACAATTTTGGCTCCTGTGCTAAACACTTTCAGTCCAGTCTGGGATCTAAGTTCCATGGATAAAGAATTAAGAGTACACCTTTTCCTGAGGATTAACCAAACCTTTTTTCATTTTCTGAAAACCAACAGTTTTGGACTTACAAGGTTTTTGCCCGACACTGATGATATATCATGTGTTTTACTGCTGTGAAATACTGTGTTTAAAGTCCTGCAGAAAGGAAGCTGACTGGCTAATATTAATGCTTTCGGTCCAATTAATGTAATTACATATTATTATAGTTGCTTTGAATTTCTGTTTGTGATGTATTAGCTGTTAAAGAGACACTGAGGGAACAAATTACACTTGTTGTAGTTCTGTATTAGTGTGAGTATGAGTGTATGAGTATAATTGTTAGGCTTGTGATTACTTGTGTTTTTGATTATTTGGAGTGGTTTCATCTTTATTTTCTTATTCAGTTACTCGTTGGGGCCATAAAATGTTACAGTCAGCATTAGCAGTAGAGGAGGGGCGATGCCCTAGATGAAAAAGACAATCTTATGAATAAAAATGCAGGCTTTTTTATGTTTTGTTGGTCATCCGATGTAGACACAGTTGAGCAGTTTTATGCAGAAGGCTGTCTGCAGATATTGTTCATTTCTGTTTGCAAATTACTTACTCATCAGACCATCCTCAAGTAATATGCCTTAAAAGAGAAAGTGTGTACTCTAATATTATTTTCTGTAACTGTAGAATGTATCATCTTTGCAATGCTCTTTAGTTTTCGGACCATTTTGAGCTTCATCCAGAGTATTTAAAAATCTTGAGTATTTGAATACTCTTAAACCGACAGAGGGGCCGAAACATTTCTTTTAAATAAATGGTGTTGCTGTAGCAAAGCAGAGTGTGGAATCTTACTTTTTTAACACATTTTAAAAGTAGAATAAGAAATATTTCCACTTCAGACAAAGGCTGTGTTTTGTGTGTGTGTGTGTGTGTGTGTGTGTGTGTGTGTGTGTGTGTGTGTGTGTGTGTGTGTGTAAAACAATGATACACACTGCAGCCACAGATGAGTTATACAGCACAGCGAGACCACACTCTTTGATTTGTCTGATGGAGCATTCTGTCTGAAGAATACTCAGTTTTACTATGAATTATGGACATGATTTGATTTTGTATTCATCTCAAACAATCCACAGACTCTAAAAGAAGCAAAATATCTGATAAATACAAAAATATAAATCAAAGATAGATACATAAATATGATTTCATCAAAGAATAAATGAGTGAGGAGCATGCAACAGCATAATGCTTTGTGAGTCCTGCCCCTCCTTTACAAAATCATAATAATACTACAGAAACAAATAGATATACTGCATACAAAAATACAAGTCATCCAACAACATACAGCAACACATTGTGACTTCCGCTTCATACTCAGCTTGACATGATTGGCATGCATTTTCCCGTTCTTCAATATCCAATATTTTAGATAGATAGTTACAACATATAACACTGCTATTATTACAGTCTAATACGTTCAAATACAATACAGTACAGTAACGATACAATTCAAAATGCACTTAAAAAGGAGCGATGTAAATACAACTACAGTGGGACTGCATGGTAAATAAGGTGCAGAGAGGACATAAGGCAAATATATTAATGTGTCTGTGCACAACATAGGCCTACTGTACATGTCCATTCCATCACAGCTCTACAGCCAGCACGTTGTCACGGCAACCACCAGCATGCAGTTGTTGCTTTTACCTTTCACGCTCGACATATTCAGTTATATAGTCCACGTAGCTTCTTGCTGAGCCTCTTTGCCTGCAGCTGGCTGCAGATTAACGGACCTGCAACGCTCTCCCCTGTATTTAATTTGCAGGCTGAGAAGCCTAATCAGAGGGCTCCATACTGTGAATGTAGACAAGTCACTGCCAATGCACTCTAATTGGATGCTTGGGAGGGAAAAAGCTGCTTGCTCTTGTATGCAGCGCTGGTTAGACGTGTAGAAGTCCCTGGGCAGGCGATGTCATGCTCTGCCACCTAGGGACTATGTGTGCTTTGTTCTTTCTTTTGTTTCCAGCTTTGACTCTCTTCTGAAAGCATTTAATAATCCCAGACTCAGTCTTTGGGCTTTACACTTTAGGGTACTTTGTGTATGTTAGGAGCTGTATAGCCCTCCAGCTGTTTATGTATTATCCCTCTGGCAGCTGTCTCTAAGACCAGGAAACGTAAAAGACGGATCATTGTGTGACATTTCAGCCACAGAGGCGTTATAACGGAACCCATGTGACTTCTGGGCAAGTCCTGCCCTACAAAGCAGGCCGATTGGTTGGTGTTAAAGGGATTAAGGTCAGGGTAGCTGATTGGTCAGGGAATAGGACCTTAACAAATCGGGTTACGTTACCTAGCGTAAGCATGGACGCCTGGCCAATAGTAGCCTGTGAATGCTCTTGAAGGGCGGGCCACTGAGAGTTTTGACAGAGAACAAAAACAGAGAGTGATAAAAGGTTGAAATTGAGAAGTAAAGGGAGAGAAATTGCCAAGAAGGCAGGGAGGAATGTACGGAAAGATATCAAACTCCAAAGAATGTGGACGCATCTGACACGTTTCACACACTGACACTGTTCATGCGCTTATTTCGACTCGTGTTGACTACTGCAATTCCTCGTGTTCCAGGATTGGCCAGTGACGTCTGCTGCTTGTCCAGAATGCAGCTGCTAAATTGTTGACTGTTACCAGATAGATAGATAGATAGATAGATAGATAGATAGATAGATAGATAGATAGACAGATAGACAGATAGATAGATAGATAG
>NC_048421.1:2120530-2146921 GCF_013103735.1 Etheostoma cragini | reverse complement strand
GGACCACTTCAGATACAGTATTAGGGACCACTTCAGATACAGTATTAGGGACCACTTCAGATACAGTATTAGGGGACCGCTAAGGTCTATACAAAAGATTCCAAAGAGCACCATGTCATGAGACCTTTAAAGCTAGAGCAACCCATTTGTTTTCATGTGTGATGATGTAAGTCCTCATAATAGCCATTTCATTGTAGTGAGACCTTTTCTCAAGCAAAGTACAGCTTTTAAGGCATTCTCTCAGGGTTTTCCATTTAACATTATTTATTTTTAAGGTGAAGCACCCGAGCCGTTTAGGGAACCACCTAAGCTGAAATTAATGTTGAAGCAATCAAAGGAACTAGAAGGCGTTCCTCAGATCTTATGGTTGTAGTGGTTCCCCACAGTGGACTTTTAAGTCTTGTTATTAGATTAATAAATGTAAGGCTTTGTAAAACTTTTCAGACCCCACGTCAGGGGCAATTTTAGACCTCTATTAGGGGGGCCAAGCCAAACTATCATTTACCATCTGTTTTAATAAAAAATACATGTAGTCTTTGTTATCTAGTGAAATTACTGATTTAGCAAGGGGAGCTAACACTTTTGTAAGGCACTGTATCCGCATCACAATCTCATCAGGGGCAGAGCCCCCCTAAAGGTCTGAACCCCTGCCCTGCAGGAACCCTGATGGTCTTCATACGCAGCAGCATTACTGCACCGAGAGTACATCGTACGGCTACCCACGCACACACATGCTGTGTGAACCCATCACTCAAAAGAGATTTAATTGCAGTCATACTGTACCTCAACCAATTTAAATGTTTCACACAGAGCAAAAGCCACGCTGTCACCGCTGTTTCTGCATGAAGGTCCAACCAGGAACTCTATCAGATGTTAGATGAGGCCTTGAGTAAAGGATCTGCGATTAGAAGCGGTCTGGATCATTATCTGCTCTGTGATCACACACGTTTGGTTCTTTTTTAACGGGCAGAACTGGATCATTTCTGCTGGTTTAAACAGAGGCGTAGGTTGTGCTTAAAGAAACTTTAATCTCTGTCGCTTACTGTGCCGTGAGTCAGTGTGGCTGAGTCACGCATCCTCAGCACGGCCGTGATCAAACACACGACAGACGTGCCTCCCCGGTGTCACACATCTTAGAAATCAGCACACTAATCTTTGTATTTTGTTATAGATAGTCTGGAAGGTTACAATTAACGTGTGACATGGACATAAATGTGCAGACGGGAGTGTTTGCTAACTGCAAGTAGACTTGAAAAACCTTATCAACAACCTTTTACCTGCACTGTCTGTACATCGCGTACAGTTTCTCAATTCTGTATCTTCCCTAACCCCAGAGTTTAATGTGTTGTCACTCTTATTTTACACTACTTGTGTGAATCTAAGACTTTGGTTAACTCATTTCAAGCAACAAACTAATTTGGGAGTAAAGGTTTGTTTTCATCTTCACAAGATTTGAGGAATTCCCAAAAAATGAAAATTAACTTTTCAACTTTAGGGTCAAATTATCTCTTTACACATTGCTCTCGGACAAATTCAGGTCTCACTGTACAGAAAGCTGAGTTAGTTCCAAACATTTTAATATAAAACAGATGGGGCTCATGTTATATGGAAATATAACAATAATGTAAAAAATGAGAAGATTAGACCTCAGAGGGTTAAACACCAATTGATTTAGGAATATGGAACATAAAGGCACAAAACTGAAATAATGAAGGTTTTAAAACCAGATTTCTGACATCCAGAAACCCACTTTAAGACCAGGTAACAGCTCAGGACCCACCTTCACCCTTGTGCTTTCTTCGGGTCAAATTGATCCGTTTCAAAGTGTTTTATATTAGAAATATGGATTTATTTCAACCAAATTGCCCAAAAATAACATGGATGATTCCATACAACATTCTTCAGGTAAAATTAATGATTACTTTCATTGATTTTTTGGGTGTTTTATTCATTCTTATAGCTAATTTATTCTTTTTTTTTTAATGGTTTCAAAATAGTATCCGGGCTAAACTTTGACATCTGAGATCCACTCAACATCCTCTGATCTTAACTATAAGTCAAAATAATTCATTTTAACTAAAAACTTGCGTATAATTTGATATAAATGAGGTTTGTTGACTATGAATTCCAAGAATAGGTGTAAAAACTGTTATCAAACCAGCTCAGATTTTATTTTTAAAGCGCCAATAGTATGGAAAAAGTAACAAATAAATCAGAAAAACCGACAAAAACATCGGAAAAGCACAAAAAACGGTTCATTTTCAATTTTGACCTGGAAGGGCCAGATCATAACGAACGTCCATTCATAACGGGAAGACAACACAAGGGTTAAAGGTCATGACAGTCGACGTAGGCACCTGTCTGCATACTGATCTTAACAAACTGTCTGTAAACTCACAAAGTTCTCAATGCTTCGGTTCACATGTACGGACCCTCATTCTGCTCATTATGTGGAAGTGTGCTGCTATTTTAAGCCTCGTCAGCGGTTTAGAAACAGAGATTTCTTTTTACTTTTGCGCGCCCCGACGACTAGCGTTATAGGCTAACTGGTCACATTCGATGAGCATGAAAACAAATCCCAGAGAACGGTTGACTCGGTACCCGTGTGTTATTAACTCCTAGGTTCAATTTGCATCGGAATTGTCCTTTAAGGTCATCCTGCACTTGCTGCTATTGCACTTCTGGTTAGACCTTGTTGCCTTGTTCCTGTTCCTGTGTGATGAGAATGAAGTTGAATCTAATCTAATCTAATCTAATTAGCGTGTCAGTTTGTCATTTCCTTTTGACATCATCTTACACAAAGTAAGCCGAGAGCTGAGGGGAGGTCACACAGCAACAGGCTGTGTTACTGACCCTGGGAAATCCAACAGTGCGCCCATGTGGCTGAACACAACACAAGCACGCACATTTCCACAGTGAGTTGTTTTTTTTCCTCGATCGACTGTAAAATCCACATTTTAAAGCTATAAAACGTTTCTTCCCGGGGCATCTTTGTAACCTTTTTCACCCTTAATGAGTTTTCACCCTCTGCATTTAATGTTTTGTTTTTGTCTTTGAAGATTAAGTATGTCATTTTGTTATAGATTACTACTGACTATAAAACAAAAAATTAAAACCCTGACAAAGATTGTTTGCCATTTCGGAGGCGTACATAACACTGTTTTCTATTTCCTCATGAAAAACCATCCAAAACACATGTGATGTACAGGCCTATACATCACATACATAGGCCTGTATTTGTGATGTATAAGCCTATGAATCACATACATAGGCCTGTATTTGTGATGTATAAACCTATACATCACATATATAGGCCTGTATTTGTGATGTATAAGCCTATGAATCACATACATAGGCCTGTATTTGTGATGTATAAACCTATAAATCACATATATAGGCCTGTATTTGTGATGTATAAGCCTATGAATCACATACATAGGCCTGTATATGTGATGTATAGGCCTATACATCACATATATAGGCCTGTATTTGTGATGTATAAGCTTATGAATCACATACATAGGCCTGTATATGTGATGTATAGGCCTATACATGTGAGGTATAGGCCTATACATCACAAATACAGGCCTATATATGTCATGTGTATAGGCCTGTATATGTGATGTATAGGCCTATATATCACAAATACATGCCTATATATGTCATGTATACAGGCCTATATATGTCATGTATACAGGCCTATATATGTCATGTATACAGGCCTATATATGTGTGGCATAAGCTACGTATGCAAAAAGTTTTGAACAACACAGGAGCATAATAATTTCCTTTACATAAAGAACATTATCAGGATACATAATGAAAATTATTGTTAAATCATTGTTGTTACTGTTAACTACATCGTTGGTTGCCGCTGTAATGTGACACTAACGATTACGTAATTACACACCGACCGTCCGCTAATTGCAAGCTACTGTCACTTTAAATCATGACGTAATGGGACTGAAGCTCCTCTCGGTTGTGTGAGCAGCGTCAGTCTGCAGCCCGGAGCAGGAGCAGGGAGCAGGAGCAGGAGCAGGGAGCAGGAGCAGGGAGCGGGGCTTGTTGCTGCTTACGGCTCGGCCCGGGGACGTCGGTGCTTCGCTGGGCCCATCTCTCCGCCCTCGACATGGAGTTTTTAATGGGGAATCCGTTCAGCACGCCGGTGGGGCAGCGTATCGGTGAGCTGTTGTTTAATAACCGACACAAATCGTTAAATTGTAATAACCGAATGCTTCAGTCAGGCTCAGTCACCTTTAAATGGAGTCATTACGCCGCAGACATTCACATCTCTGTTGAGCTGCTTCTGTTATTTATTATTAAGAATGGCTTAAATGCACGAGCGAATAGGTATATCACGTCAATACGTTGCAATATTAAAGATAAGGTGGATTTATTACGACTGACAGAGGAGCGATATATAGTTTGATTGACGCGTCCGCTGTACAATGATTGGACAGGGGCGGGGTTTAGATGCTGTGAAGCTCAACCTGATTGGTTGGTGTTGTGTCTGCTCTGTTGAACCTGCCAATAGCTAGGTGGGACCGAAAGTGGGCCAGATTCTACTGACCCAAATTAGATGCACGTTGGTTCAACTGTAGACTTACTGCACCTGTGTGCTAAGTGACTGATTTGAATAGAGAGCAAACGTTAGTCATTAAAATAAATAAATAAGCACATTAAAATATAGCTAGTAGAAACCGCATTACTTATTATACAAGCAGTACACCTTTACATACATGTTAAATACACATGTGCTTATTACACAGCTCATACAAAGTGTACTGTGATGAAGCTATAAGATGTATTCCTATTAGTTACCAGCTAGGCTAGCGGATGCTAGCTAGCTAGCTTGAATGCTGAACAATACATTTTAGGCCACAAATGGTCCAATTAGCTTTAATGAAGTGAAAGTACCCAGAAACAGAAAACAGGGACACGTTACTGTAGCAACTGTGAAGTGTTTGGTTTGTTATGCTAAGAAGGAAATACTATTATTATACTGTCAGAAACATGTGCTAAGCATCAATAAAATCAAGTTATTGGTGGTTAATAAATGCAAGCTATAAGATGTATACCAAAGTAAACTGTAATTACTACACCATTCAGTTTACTCTAGTCTGCAGATAATACTATTCAACATTGTATATTAATTTATTTTCCACAGAGAATGCGACCGGCTCCAGCCTGCCGGCAGAAGACTGGGCCCTCAACATGGAGATCTGTGATATGATCAACAGCTTAGAGGAAGGGTGTGTATGGGTGTGTGTGTATATGTGTGTGTGTGAGTGTGTGTGTGTGTGTGTGTGTGTGTGTGTGTGTGTGTGTGTGTGTGTGTGTGCGTGCGTGTGTGCGTGTTATCTGTCAACAAATCAGGAACAAATTGGTCATCTGGAGGTGACATGCCTCTCTGACTTTTGAAAATCCTCTGATTACAGACCCAGAGACGCGATCAGAGCCTTAAAGAAAAGGATCGTGGGGAACAAGAACTTCAAGGAGGTTATGCTGGCGCTCACTGTGAGTCTTTGATCCCGCATCGTAACTCATTCCCCCGAGCATAACTCTCGCCAAAATGCAACCTAGGGTGTCTTTTTGTGAATGCACTTTTAAAATTTACCGTATTCTCGTTTTTCGGTCAAATGGCCTTTTGAATAGGAGAGCTAGGGGCACTTTTATGCGAGCCTCAAAATAGCTATTTTTAAAATACTATGAAGGCTCGACACATATCCGTTGACCCTTCTAGCCACAACCCTTTATCGCCCTCATGCTCCGCCACCCACCTGTATATACTTTCCCGGTACCCCTTGTCATATTGCATATTTAGGCCTTTTCCTGCTGATTCTCCACGTCTGCTTCTCATCTTAGGTGCTGGAGACGTGTGTGAAGAACTGCGGCTACAGGTTTCACATCCTGGTGACGACACGGGACTTTGTAGAGGGGGTTCTGGTCCGGGCGATCATCCCGAGAAACAACCCTCCGTTAGTGCTGCATGACCGAGTGCTCAGCATCATACAGGTAAAAAAAAAGAAACAAAAAGAAGAGAGAGCCACATGACGTGTTTGGCAACACTGAGGCAGCATGGCATAACAATAGAGATGTTGTCATGTCAGCCTTGGCGTGGTCACATTGCTCAAATGTCTGGTGGTAATGTGTGGTTTTCTCTCGTCAAGGCGTGGGCGGATGCATTCCGCAGCTCACCCGACCTGACGGGCGTGGTGTCCGTGTACGAAGACCTGCGGCGGAAGGGACTCGAGTTCCCCATGACAGAGCTGGACGGCTACGCACCCGTCCAGGCCCCCCAAAAGGTACAAGCTTTATCTCTGCTGATATTTGGGTTGGAGCTGCAAAGATGAATCGATTAGTTGTGAACTATTTAGTTAATCGCCACCTATTTTGATTATCAATTAAACTGTTAAATTATTCTCTGTTTGCAGCTTGTTAAGATAAGAGAAGATAAGATAAGAAAAACCTTTATTTGTCCCACAGTGGGGACAAGGTTTTCTAGTTTCACTAGAAACTTCACTCCCCCTGTGACAGTAGACTTAAAAAAAAGACAGTAAATCTTTGAGTTGGAGACAAAACGAGACATTTGAGGACGTCTCCGTGGGCTCCTCATTTTATAAACCAAACAACTAATCGATTGATCGAGAAAACAATGGACCGATAAATCTGCAAAATAACTAAAACTTGGGTGCTAACATCTTTGGTAATTCTTCTTCCGGGTTATTTCTGTGCCTTTTGCTTGGCAGACGTTGCCCGGGAACGGGCCTGCTGTCACTTCTCTCCTTGCTGTGCGCCTCTCTTCCAAACCTCCGCTCATCCCTCCCCAGACTACTGAGCTAAAACTGGCCCTGGAGGGAAACACTGCTTTCACTCCCAGCCAGGTGATGGCCTTGCTACACTAGAGACAGATGTTTGGTATTTTAATCACACGGTTTCCACATAAATCGCTGGTCTTTTTTCCTTTTTGGCAAAAAAAAATGCTGTTTTACAACTCCTGTCTGCCTCCAACAATCCCTTTGCCTTTGCAAGGAGTTACTATGGCTGTGTGTATTCAGGACATTGATTTTTTTTGTTTCTTCCAGATTAAAAAGCTGAAGACAGAGCTGGGAGTGGTGCGAACCAACCTGACTATGATGTCAGACATGATGAGTCAGCTGGATCCCGTCACGGTGAAACAAGCCGACATGGAGCTGCTGGAGGTATAAAAAAACAAAACAGAAACTGGTTTTATAGAGCTCAACAGGGACCGCCCACATTTGGAACGGTTGTGGTTTCATAAGGGATTTTCCTCGTTCAATTTCTTTAATGACGTTCTAGGAAATCCTCATATGACGAGTTTTGAGCTTGGCCGTCGAGGCGGGTCGTCACTGGCGAACATCGCTGTAAATCTAGCCTTGCGCGGCCGGTGACCCTCGGTTCTCCAGTCTACCTGGAATCCTTTAAAGCCATCCTCCTCTTCTTCTTCTGTGTCCCACAAATCCCACTCCTGTGCTCTATCCAAATGATCATCCATCATTTCTTCATCATCATCATCTACCACATCCTCCCTCCCAAACTCCTCACTATCTTCCAACTCAACGTCACTGCCCTCGCTGTCTAAATCCTCCTCTGTCGCAGCCATTTCCTCGCTCGTCTCTTAAAAATTCAGAAACAAACGCACATGTATTTCTGGTTGATTGACACGATTTTCAGCAAACTACCCTGCAGCAGCCGGCAGGAGGTTCAGAGTTGGTAACGCAGTAACCAGCGGTAGATGTAATGTGTCGGGGCGAAGCATCCGGCACAAATTGGATGAACTAAACTGGATTACATTGGCGTTCCCTCGCACCTCAGAACTCAATTACCAGGGACTAATACCCGGACTCTCGACTGAGCCTGTCAGAGTGGGGAAGTTAAAGAAATGTTGCATTTCACTCTTCAGTAACCGTAGTCTGCATACAGTTGGAGTATCTGTATTTGTTGTTTGTGGGGGGGGAAAGCCATAGTTCAATATTTACCGGGGTGGTTTGCAGGACTTTGGTTATTATTATTTTTCTTTTTAAAGACTAGCTACAAGATGAGTCGCAACCCTAAAACATTTGATTCGAGTCAAAAGAGAACGGCAAAATAGACAAAGGTACAAAACTGTGTACAGAAACGATCATAGACTTCAATGGAAGCAACTCACCAGCTGTTTACGTGTGAGGGAAACATTTCCATGGTAACAGTGAGCTCCACCTGTTACGCTTAGGGTTGTGGGTAGTAAAACCAGGTTGATTTCATGCGGACTTTTGGCTTCTACCAGAACGTAAAAATCTGGTTTTGACTAGGGATGCCTGAATCCAGATCCTCCTCCTGTCCTCAGTGGGTCATGCACAACTCGTAGTCTTTCGGATGTTTCATACGCAAATGTTGTAACCGCGGCAATGTTGTGTAATGTTGGAAATCGCCATTGCAAATTGAACACTTTGCCCGACTTGAATCGCCTTCCTTTGACTGAAAGTACTACCAAACTACAGTTTTTTTGTGCATACAAGTTCCATTTTCACTTTCTCACAGCCTACTACATCGAACGGTTCACCTACGTTACCGGACCCCGTCAAAAAACCCAGTATTCGTCCCAATACTGGACTGAATGCTGGATTCGGTGCATCCCTAGTGTAGACATTATGGTTAATAATCAAAATCCTTCCAGAGAAAATGAAGTGGATTCTTCCCTTGTGGAAACACACTGTGAAACTGTATTAATGTGAAATATCTCCTTGCCTTCCAGTCATGTGGAGAGTATGTGGAGTTGCCCTTACCTGATCTAGTACTTTATTTATTTTGTGTTACATCTGCCCCCCCCAAACCCCCGCCCACGCATTCTTTGTCTGGTTGTGTCATTAGCAGTTATACACAGTATGTAAGGAAATGCAAGACAGGATAGTGAAGATCGTCCCCAGGCTCAGCGAGGAGAGGCTGATCGAAGAGTTGCTGGCAGCGAACGATGAGATGAACACCGCCTTCACACGCTACCACAGGTCAACAATATTTACTCTCCTTATACGCTCTTATTTTAATCAGGGTGTCTTAAAAAGTCTAAAATTGTGTTCTAGGGCTTGGTTAATTTTCTACTGGTCTCAATTTTCCTACTTCCATGTAACGCTACTCCTGATGCTCATTGAAATGCTGCTGCAGCAACTTAGAGGGTTTTCCCTCGGTGTTACAGTTCTTTTTGTCGCTAGTCCAACTATAATTTCCTGTATTACAACTACAAATGAGACCAACATGCAACTTATATTGCGGCCAATCAGCTTTCGTGTTAGTGGTCTCTTTTGGATTGTACCACAGCCATAAAAAAAACAGATTTTATTTGTTTAAATTTCATTCATAGTGGTCTTTTACAGCGCCTCCTTAAAACTCACCTTTACATGGTTATCCATGTTTTCTCTTCCAATATCGCCTCACTTCACATTTCCTCTTTATATTACTATTGTATGGTGTTTTATTTTGTACTTAACTTTCATTTATATTTAAATTATACTATGTTAGTATCATCATTTGGGTATTAAATTATAAATTAGTTTTTTTATTGACATCTTATCTTGAATTTCCTTGTTTATTAGGTGGGCTCAGTTGAAATATGTACTCTCATGTTCCTTATTTTTGTATGTCATATATTTTGATTTTTGAATCTGGAGAGTACTTTTTGCTAAATGCTTTATTAAGTGCTATATGACAAAAATTCCAGAAAATGAAAAGGACTGTAATATTTATAACCAGTTGTATTTTGCCTTTTGAGGTTCCTTTGTTCTGGTGATTACAGGTTTGAAAGACGAATACCGAATGGTCAAAACTCGGCAGAGAAGGTAAAGAACATGGCCGTGTTATTCTTACTGAACTCAACCCTCCTAATGTTATGATATAATTGAGTCTTAGACTTTGACTTTTCGTCCCTCCAGAATCACACATACGTCAACCTAGCGGACCTCGACTTGACACCAGACTCCGTCAGCCAATCAGGGATCGCGTCAGTTACCAATGACAGCGCGTACAGCCTCTCAAAGGCTGACAGTTTGTCCAGTCAGATGGCGAGACTTAGTGAGTACCTCAGTCTTCATGCATACCTACATCCTGCACATGTTCAGTGTACGTACAGTATCCGTGTACTCAGGGGTCTTCAACGTTTTCCAGGCCAAGGACCCCCAAACTGATGGAGCAAGATGGAGCGGGGACCCCCTAATTATACATTTTGTATAAAATTGTGTGATATCAAACTGGTCCTATAGTCACTATAGGACCTCCATTTATCTGTTTACTACAGTGTTTTAAATTCATGTTAATGTGTATTTAAAGACATTTCAATTAGTGGAAAAAATTGCAGGGTGGGGGGGGGGGAATTTAAAAAACAATATATTCATGCAGTACCTCCGCGGACCCCCTATGGGTCGCGGACCCCCTGTTGAAGACCCCTGCGTGTACTTACCCTATGCACCGCCATCTTAACGCCGTTCTTCTCGCAGGTACAAGTGAATCAGACGACCCGTTGTCACAAAACTTCAATGTCTCAACTCAACAAAGACCAAGGTACAGACAGACCTCATAATCTTTAATTTGTAAAAGTTAAAGATTGTATTTTTGGTAAAACAGTGATTCCCATTGAGAGTAGTAGTAGTTAACTGCTCCTCAGATCTCTGCAGGTCCGCAGTGTGGTCTATCTGTAAAGTGTCTTGAGATAACTCTTGTTATGAATTGATACTATAAATAAAATTGAAATTGAAATAGAAATTAAAGTTTCTGAATGCCCTAACAAAACTCTTTTTTGTCATGCTAAATATGCTTTTTAGATATGTAAATATCTAAAATATAAATATATTATACAAAATATAGCTTTTCATCCACCCAGACGAGGTTACCTACACTTACAAACGAGGCCACGCCGATTTAGGAGACAGGAAGTGTGGACGGTTTCATGCCATTAGCGTAGCACGTAATGCACTTCCTTTAGTTGTAGAGAATCTTTGGTTAAAGTTAAATCATAAACAGTTGGAATAGTTACATAAAAGTGATAAATAAGTGGTTAAAATGTCCAGCTTCTGCCACATACATTGGTGTGTTAGCCATATGCTACTACACAAATACACAAAGCACTACACAACTGCTGATTTGTTGCATCACAATGTCACAACAACAATCTCACACAGAGCACTCACGCAGCTTTTTCTTAAACAAATTCTCAGCATCGGCATTTGAAAATACGTTGATCTTTGTTTTGAAGTCTGATCGCTCAGTCCCTGTAATTCCTTTTCAAGACAGGTGCCAGCATTTCATTGTGTTAAACCAAAATTATTGGCCTAAATGGCAGTTAACCAGTGTACAAATGTTGTGTCACAGCGAGCGGTGTGAAGGTGCAGTGGACGGCCCGGCTCAGGCTCAGCACCGCAGACCGCACAACGCTCCAACGGTAAGCAGAGAGTCTGTGTGATGAGGTGTTACACAATGGAGCAGCTATAGTCACGAGATGTGTGAGATGATCTTTTTCTTGTCTGTCATGTGACCGTCGGGCCCACTGGAGAAAGTCAGTGTGGAAATTGCCAATTTGGCTTAGGAAACTTTTCTTGCTTTTGCTCTGAAAACCCCGATACTTTGTATCATGCTGTATGCCTTACATAAAGTGACGGACCGGCCATCTGGAATTTGGGCAAATGCCACAAGGGACCCCTATGGGCCACTACTGATAATTTGTCTTTGGTTCATTTTGATCAAAGCAGAGAAAGGGGCGGTAAAGAGGTCATTAAGGAGCAAAATTCCAGATCAGTCCATCGGAGTTTTCATTTTCTCAAAGGCAGAGCAGGATACCCAGGGCCGGTTTACACCTATCTCCATTTCTAGCCACTGGGGGTCCATAGGCAGGCTTGGGGACCTCATATTTATTACTAAAAAAACTCATAAAGTGACATTTTTATGCCATGGGACCTTTGAAAAAACAAACAAAAGAAACGATATTTTGTGCAGCCCTACTGTTTATACTAATCATCTGACTTCTTATCTTTGCATATTGACCATGTGATCACTTGCCAATTTGTACTTGCCTTGACAAAGGCCTTAATGGCCGAAAGTGTCGGCATGTTTTATGGACTTAATAGCCAAGGACATATCATAGGCTTCTTAGACTTCACCCTCTCAAGCACCTCAGTTTCCTTTAGCCTTTTTAAACCCGTACTGTTGTTGCAAAGTACCCTGCTGCCATCTGCTGGCTCCGACTGGGGCATCAGATGTTTAATTCGAACATTTGGAGACTTGTGATTTGAGTAAATGTGTTTGTTGCTTTTGTCTCCGCAACTGTTTTCCTCTTGAAATGAACTCTCTGTCCGTGCGTGAAGGACGACAGCCCGGCCTCCACCCGCAGCTCCTCACCAAAGTTAGATTGGATGATTAAAAGGGGAATGGTGGGTCCGTGTCCTGGTCTCTCATCGAATCATCCTCCCACACCCTCTGTCTCTCGGCTTTGTCGTGCGGTTGCAATATACTTTTGCTGGGGTCTGGATTGCTTGTGTTGGGGTTCAGTTTTTGAGATAAAACGCAATGGTTTGCCTGTTTTTATTTGCAGTGAGTGCAATAAGATGTTTTTGGAGCATGACTACGTTTGGGTTGCACTGTCCTGAAATGCTCCATCGGTGTCATTCCTGTCATGCTATGCTTCCCTACGTGTGTGTGTGTGTGTGTGTGTGTGTTTTCTTATGGTTTGGTAGTTCAGTTACATCTTCACAATGTTTCCCACACATAGACTCATTTGTGGCGGTGCGCCACACAGTCAACACCGGCCACCACACATTGCATTTCGTTTTTATTATGAATTGTTGTTTTTAACGCTATTTGAACCACTCATTTGTTCAACTGCCTTTCCTTTCCCTGTTCTCCTCCGTCTCTCTGTCACTCTACACACACACACACACACACACACACACATACACACATACACACACACACACACACACACACACACACAAACACACACACACACACAGCCCCTGCCCTCCGTGCACACAGCGCCTGTCTCCATGAAAACAGTGCTGTGTTGCCAACTTAGCGACTTTGTCGCTAGATTTTTTTTTTCTCACAAAAGTGACTAATGACCAATCTATCGCCAGTAGATTATATTCCAGCGAGCACGCGAGGTATTTCTCTCCTGTGGCCGCCAAACAGTCACCTCTCTGAATCTATTTTGTGAGGAGCAGAGGAGCAGTATCCTGTATTAAATTTGTGATTATTTGGCTAAAGATTTCAATTTTTTTTTAATCTACTTTGCTGAGACAACCACTAAGATTAATATGATTGCGTAATGACGTCACAAATATACAAATATGCACCCCCACCCCACCCCCCCGCCACAAATTGCTTCCTGATCTGTGGGAAACACTGCTTCATGTTATATAAAGTTTAACCAGCGCTGCATATCTTTCTTCATAGATTCCCATCAACCAGTCCACTGTAATGGATGATATTGAGAAATGGCTGGAGTTGGATGACGAGGTAAATGGCTGAATTCCTACATTTTACTCAAAATGTATTTGGTTTTACTGCAATTTCTTTTCTGTTTATTTCTTTTACACTAAAGAACAATTGTGTTTCTTTTCAACACTTAAAAGGTAATTCTGGTATCTTTCAAACTAGACCCTGGACCCGAAGTCTAAGTGACTTTTGGGGACAGCATTTTATGATCCCTATGGAGATAGCGCTTTTATTAAAGGCTGAGATCCTTTTTGTTTAACCTGAAATCGCCACACTCACCAGCCTGCATGTATGTCCATGTATGTCTCTTCTCTCTTTGACACAGTATGACGACTTTGAGGATTCAGACGGTGTGACCAGTGAAGGTGAGGCTCTTAAAAATTTTTTTTATTAACCATTGTTTTATTTGCCATTCATGTACACCTGCAGTATCGGAGGAGTCACTGTGTACCTTTGGTGTGGAGGTTGTTATAATGGCAGTGCCCACACTAGCTTAGGCACTTTGACTGTTTAAAAAGGAGAATAATTGTTTAATTGACTGGCTAAATGTGGAGCTACAGGGCCAACTTGTAAACGTAGTTACTGATTCCCGACTGTGCGCTTCTCCAGCTGCCAGTGCACCGCCGTTACAAAAGTCTTAGCTGGTATTTTTCTCATTTATTCACACAAGCATCCTGTTATAAAATCCCATTTTTCCTCCCTACTTCTTTACCCCATTCTTCCCTTCGGTAAATGTACTTCAGATAAGCGATGAAGTGTAATCCCACCTAATCCCGCTTCTCTCCCTCTGCAGAGTTTGACAGGTTTTTGGCAGAAAGAGCGAAAGCAGCCGAGCGTCTGCCATCGGTGAGGGCTTCCCCGCAGGACGCCAACCACTCCGAGTCTTAAGCTACACCTGCAACCTGCCAAACTAACAGCACTCCCGAAGCTCCGGCGTCCGTCGGCCGACAAACGTAGGGATCTCTTTTAGACGGATGGATGATTGGCACATTCGCCGTGGGAATTATATCCCGGATCTGGGGAAGAACATCTCAGTTGTGTATACTGCTCTTTACTACAGGGCAAATGTCTCCTCATGGTGATGACGGCGCGGTGGACACATGGGGTGATGATGGCAGAGTGGTCCCATGCCTTTGGTGTGGGAGACCCGCGTTCGATTCCCACTGCAATACATCAGCCAATGTGTCCCTGAGCAAGACACTTAACCCCTAGTTGCTCCAGAGGCGTGCGACCTCTGACATACACTGTATAGCAAATGTGAGTTGCTTTGGATAAAAGCGTCAGCTAAATGTCATGTTATGTAATGATGAAGGACAGAGGTCTTTACCTCCCGTTGTTATGAGGGTTTGTCCGTGTGTGGAAGGCAAAAATTTGCACATTTTCTATGGTTACATTTAGAGATGGTCCAATACCGTTTTTTTATTCCAGATAGCGATATTGGCTGATACTGAGTACTGATCCGATACTAGTGGGTCATATATTTTATTATTGTTTTAACAGTTGTATACTTCTATCCCTGTATGGATGTAATATAATTTCTATCTTTGTTGTCGGTCTGGCTCAGGTTAAACTCTCAAACAATGAACTTTCTTTTATTATCCAGTTTGACAGTCAGTTATAATGGAAAAAGAACATAAATTAATTACCTTAACGTAGATTTTCTTCAGGGCTTTATTATGTGGTATCGGATCGGTGCTTTAACTCCAGTATTTCCCCATACCTATACTAGCGTTTTAGGCAGTATCGGAGGCGATACCCATACTGATATCGGTATCGGAACATCTCTACTTACATTCCTGCTGTTAGAAAAAAAGAAAGAGAGGATATTGTTACAGAAAAAAAACCTTTGACAACATAGGTTATGTATTATATTACTGTGATATAAATATATATTGTAAAACATGACGACGGGCTACAACAAAAACAACGTCCCTGTCAACGAAACAAACGCTGTTAACTTGTATGTAAGAGAAACTCGCTGTTACGTAACAAAATAGTTTGATGCTTTTTACATCCAACATTCCCGTGTGAAGATGTTTGTTTAACAGGAAGTCATGACAGACTGCTGTCATATAATAAAATGAAACTAGTAACTGGAAACCCTGCTGTTCTGCATTAAGGTGTCTTACTCTATAATCCAATTCATGGCTTTGCAGGTTGGGAGCCTCTGCAAATCTTGTTTAATTCCTGTCTGTTGTTGATTCAGGTTGACTTGTAGCTTTGGTCCCGAACATTTCACTCTACTGGAAACCTGTTGCTGTGCAAGGTTTACTAATGACAGCCAGAGAGACATACAGTCACATTTTGGACATACTTACTTTCCCATATACTGCATGTAAATGGACTGTATTCATATAGCGGTTTTCTAGTTTTAACAACCACTCAAAGCGCTTTTACATCGTACAGGAACCATTCACCACTCACACACATTCAGACACTGTGGCCGAGGCTGCCGTACAAGGTGCCAACTGCTCATCAGACACACACTCACACACATTCACACTCAGATGGCGCAGCATCGGAGGCAATTAGGGGTTCAATGTTTTGCCCAAGGACACTTTGACATGGGACTGCAGAGCCAGGTATTAAACCACCAACCTTCTAATTGGCAGGCAACCGCTCTACCACTGAGCCAAAGCCGCCCCTGCATGTATGTTATGGCGCTGAAACACAAGCATTTTTGTTAGCATAGGCTGTTAATATTAATGGACAGAGCATGTGTGACGACACCCATTGGTTGGTGGAGATGTTACGTTACACACTTTCACCCCCCTGCTTTATTGCCAATTTTAAAATTAATCACACAAGAAGATGAACATCATTCTGTGTTGCAGAAGACTTAAAACTACCGATCGAGACCATGAACTCATTATGAACATGTTTACTGAGGTAATAAATCAAGTGAGAAGTGGGTCACTTTCTCACAGACTTCTACCGAAACCGACCTCCATTTAACATCAAATTATCATAATGTGCAGTACAGTTCTATGGTTTTTAGAGCTGCAATACAATTTGACTTTATTTCAGGCACCCATCAGTATAAAATATGTACAACACAACAACACAAAATAGACAAAAAAGTTCAAACATGTCTATGCGTCTTGTTTTATCCTGTTAGGAAACAATCCAGACATGATTGTGTTGTGGTTTTGTATCCTATCATCTCTCTGACCTCTGACCTCTTTTAGTGGCGAGCTCGGAGAATAAGGAAGGATATTTTACAAACAGTAGAACACGTGAGAGTAGAAAGATTAGAGAGAGTACAGCAGGATTGGTTCAAGGTAGGTTCACACATATCTTCAGGGAGGAGAACTGTTACACTGTAGATGATAAACAAAGGAAAACCGATAAGAGAGGCTCAAATTCAGAATTTTTACAGAATTTAATGTAACCTATTCACAACACCTGTGTTCACATTGATCCATAGAAATTGAAAAGACAAAGCAAGGTTAACTTGGTTCAGTGTGTGCATGGTGTTACACGAGAAATGGGCTTTTCTTGCCTAGTTGGAAGACTGTGTGTGTGTGTGTGTGTGTGTGTGTGGGTGAGTGTGTGTGTGTTTTTAAAAATACAATTAGATAAAGGTGAAGTTGTTTTGAAAAAACAAGAAAGACACAAAAAGGAAGCTAAACATTGTAGCAGGTCACATTCAAACTATTCCCCCCTAAACTTTATTAAGAACAATTCACTACATACAAGTTCTTGTACAGTATATTCATTTTTCATTCCTCAAAAACAATATAAACGTCCAAAACAGCAAGGGATATATTGATAATACATTAAAAATACATACAGTACATATAGAATAAAATGGGTGTGTATATGTGTATATATGTGTGTGTGTGTGTGTGTGTGTGTTTGTGGACATATTTATCTAAAGCCTATCTATGGTAAACACACTGAAATCTGATTGGATACAAACAATCCACCTCGCAAGTGCCCTGACCTCTGATTGGCTCACCGCACATACGCCTACCTTTGTTTTGTGACGCAACCTTCGGTCCGTACGTTCTGCCTTCATGCACGTTCAGATTGACGCCTCAAACGCACGCGACGCCACACAGCCATGTCTTTCGGACAAGTTACCCGGAGTTTGGTTAAACCAGCTCGGGGTGTCCTGCGGTCCTCGTCCTCGGCGTTGAACCGGAACTACGCCGCTGTCGCGGAAGCCAGAGCGGTGCTGGAGAGCGAGCTCGACGGTATCCGAGCCGCGGGGACGTGGAAAGCGGAGAGGGTCATTACGTCAAAGCAGGGACCTCACATCAACGTGGACGGCAGCCGTAGCAGTGAGTAGGAACGTCAGCAGTTGGTAGTTAACGGTAGGAACGTCAGCAGTTGGTAGTTAACGGTAGGAACGTCAGCAGTTGGTAGTTAACGGTAGGAACGTCAGTAGTTGGTAGTTAACGGTAGTAACGTCAGTAGTTGGTAGTTAAGTTAACGGTAGTAACGTCAGTAGTTGGTAGTTAACGGTAGTAACGTCAGTAGTTGGTAGTTAAGTTAACAGTAGTAACGTCAGTAGTTGGTAGTTAACGGTAGTAACGTCAGTAGTTGGTAGTTAAGTTAACGGTAGTAACGTCAGTACTTGGCAGTTAACGGTAGTAACGTCAGTAGTTGGTAGTTAAGTTAACAGTAGTAACGTCAGTAGTTGGTAGTTAACGGTAGTAACGTCAGTAGTTGGTAGTTAAGTTAACGGTAGTAACGTCAGTAGTTGGCAGTTAACGGTAGTAACGTCAGTAGTTGGTAGTTAACGGTAGTAACGTCAGTAGTTGGTAGTTAAGTTAACAGTATGGGTAAAATTCCCAATGAGTTCACAATCAAATTATTACTTGGTTACTGATCATTTTCTCCCACAGCTCTTGTAGATTAGGTAACAGCCTCATGCTGCCGACGTAGTTTTATTATTATTTATACCACCCGCATCCTCATGATTAAGTCTGCTCTGTGGTGTTTATTTGGGGCCAACAGAATAAACACGCACACACACAGAAACATATATTTTAGTTTCTTTATTTAGATTTACAATTAGACACTAGTCACTCAAATACAGCCTATATCTCACGTATGTATGTACAACAACATTTCTAAACTCTCGGCGCTGAACCTTCATTATAAACAGCCTGCAGTTTACGCTGATTGCGTAACAGAGGCGTGAAAAAGTCGTCTGTTTGAGTAAGATCAAACTGCACAGTGGCAACAGCGCCCCCTACAGTCACAAAATACGGTGGTCACAGAATTTGGTGTTACACCAGTTAAAGTACGCTATCGCCGGTAAATCAGCCGTTCGCTACCGTTGGCCATAACCGGACACCGCTACAGACCGTTAGTTAAAGAAAGCCCCATCAATGCTGTCAAAACTACTGGATCTTACTTCTGTAAAGAGCTCCTTAATGTCCAGTTCAGTAAAAATAGAGGAGGAAAAGTCATCGTCGTATACTAAATAGACATCTAAATGTCCATGTACATATAGGACAATGTATACGTAGATTGTTAGATGGGTATACATCAATTCTGTTAACATTTTGGTGATGATCTGTAATATAAAGTATTGCGAAAAGACCAGAAAGTGGCCTTCATTATACGTGGGAGCAATAAGACCAAATTGTCCTTAAACGCACCATTGGAAACACATTCTGGATAGAAATAAAGTTTCTAACTCTAGTCGTTAGGCGCTAGTAGGTTATTCACAACCTGCACACAACCAAATCCTTCTTTTCTTATCCAAAATTGTCCTATTGTTGATATTTTTAGAGTCTTTAACGTATTTTTTTACCGCACTATTTCTATTCTATGTGTTGACAGTAGCAGTTTGCACTCTGCCCCAGTGTTACCTTCATGAACTTGACTCCAGCTTTAGTTAACTTCAGTCATGTAAATGTTTGAATGACACACATTTCTTGTTTCACACCACTTTTTCATTGAGAACAAGGTACAGAAAGACAGTTATATAGAAGGACAGTACTTTTAGATTATCATTTACAACCCCCACCCACGCTACCACACAGCCTTTTAAAAACAAATGAGCTAATCTCAAATAAGTCAAAATAATGTTGGTCTTTAAAGGTCTTAAAGTAGTTCATAACACCAACCGTAAGCTGTTATGTACTTAGCTTGCATTAGTAAAAGAAAGCATAAATTGTCAAATTGCAGCAGTTAATCTGTTCAGGATGAAGCTTTCCCATAAATGGATTCTGCTGACTTATGAACGGCCCTTTGACTTTAGGCAGTGGCCCCTCATGTGTGAAACCAGCTCTGTTCAATCAGTCTGAATTGCAACGCCTCAGTCCCAGGCTTTGTTTTCTCTGACTCTTTTGTCCTGAAATGTTGGTTTTATTGTCGCTCGCCTAACTAAAATACACCCACAGTTTGAGTTGCTCACAAAGGTTATTGTTTTACTGATTTGAATTGTACTAGAGCCTTTTATTTACCTTTTGGTTTCATGCTTTCAATCTAAACTATCTAATACCTAATTATTGTGTGTGCTGGTGTAACACTGTAATTTCCCATTTTTTTGGGATCAATAAATATCTATCTATCTATCTATCTATCTATCTATCTATCTATCTATCTATCTAAGCTCTGTCTTTGTCTCTTTCAGGCATTTTGAATTTCTGTGCCAACAACTACCTGGGACTGTCCAGCCACCCGGGGGTGGTGCAGGCGGGGATTGACGCTCTGAAGTCATATGGCGCTGGGTTGAGCTCTGTCAGATTCATCTGTGGCACACAGGTACGACGGCTACATCGGCACTTAATTAGCACATCATCTAGGGCTGGGTATCGTCAACGGTTTTCTGAATTGATTCACAAGTTCACGTATAAGGCTGCACGATATGAGGAATAGGATAGGGTGGGAGGAGGATATTTTCTTCCAGCTAATGCATAAAATCTTATTTGTGTCTGTTGTGATATGTTCTGCTCCACAGACTCTATAGTCAGTGAGTATTGAGAGAAATTTCATTCAGATATCCTGAGGTAACAGACGGATAGGGCAACATTTTGGGTTTCGGTACCGAGACTTTGATGCCGGTTCCTAAACCCTCCTTGTTTAAAAAAAAAATGCTATAAAACCAGAAAAATTACAACATAACACACAATGGCACAAATCTTTTTATTTTCTTTCCAGCTCCTACAACGTGAGCGTAACGTAGAGTTTTTCCTACGTGTCTTTACGTTGTGTAAAAATGTAGCGTAACCTTCGGAGGGTTATTTAAGACTGTTCCCGACAAGCTAGCATGACGTAGTTGGTACCAATGGAGACCTTAAGTCTTCTAGTTTGATGTGATACTGACTACGATTGATACTTGGATTTTATGATTTTGTTAATTCAAATGAAAAAGTTGATTTTAAACTGGAAAATCTATTTTTTTTCTTCAAAAAACCAGCCCAAAAATGAAAAACAACATAATAAATGTAGCCGAATTGCAGCTAAGTCTCACTCTGTGTACATAGGATCTACACAAAAATCTGGAGCAGAAGCTAGCCGAGTTCCATGAGAGGGAGGACTGCATCCTCTATGCTAGCTGTTTTGATGCTAACGCTGGACTGTTTGAGGTATGTTGTCATGTTTTACCCTTTAAAGCCTGGGACCAGAACAGAAAGATCTCTCCTGCTGGGAGCAGTGACGTGTCCTGTTTCTCCTACACAGGTTCTGTTGGGCCCGGATGACGCGGTGCTGTCTGATGAGCTAAACCACGCCTCCATCATCGATGGGATCCGACTGTGTCGAGCAAAGAGGCTGCGCTACAAACACATGGACCTCAGTGATCTGGAGAGCAAGCTCAAAGAGTCTCAGGTGTGTGGGGACGGTATGCACACAAACGTTATGTCTGTGCATTTAATGAATACGTTTGCAACGGATAATAGTAGTTGAACATTTGATAAGTGAGTGATATTCTGTGAGTGATGGTCAAATATTGAAGATATGTTGTGTAGGACTAGATGTAGATATCCCTCAATGAATGAATGGGTCTCCGTGTGATGGTCAGTTGAGTGATGGCACCCCTTGGGTTGTCAGGTGGGCGCCCTCCCTCTTAGGCGTTTAGCTGATAGGTCCACGATCCACAGTTCTCATTGGCTGCCAAGGTGGCAGGTAGACAGTTTTACCTACCAATGGCCAATTTCTCCCACATTTGGCAGGTGGTCGGGTGTTAATTTCAGGCTCTGGTGTCGGTACCCGGAGGTCCACGTTTACCTGTTGGTCAATATTGTTGGAATTTAAAATGGTATATGTGCTTAAACATTGTCTGTGATTTGCATTGTACATTATACATTTGAGCCAAAAGGCAAAAACATTATTTCACCATAAATGATGACACGTTGGTCATGCATTAAGTTTGTTATTCATGCAGTAAGTTGTTTTGTAATACTACTGTTCTGTAATACAAGATGTTCTGGGACATTGCGTCATAACCCAGCTCTACTAAATGTGTCAGAAGCAGGATTGATGATTAGATTCATCCTGTTTCTGGTTGCAGTTCCTCTTCCCAGCCCAACTGAAAGTGCAACAGGTCATGTAATCGTTTCTCTGCAGGTCCTGAAAAGGTCATAAAACTGTCACTTACCAATGGAAAGATAGCGAATAAGCACACAAACATATCACACCACTGTGACTAAGAGACCCCACCCTAATTGACTGACCCCTGAGACCGGAGCAGGATGCCTCTTAAAGGAAGTGTCTCTGTTGGGTTTCTGTAAATAACTTCCCAGAGTCTGGTCTAGACCTGCTCTTTATGGAAAGACCTGGGAGATAAATAACATCCCAGAGTCCGGTCTAGACCTGCTCTTTATGGAAAGACCTGGGAGATAAATAACATCCTAGAGTCCGGTCTAGACCTGCTCTATATGGAAAGACCTGGGAGATAAATAACATCCTAGAGTCCTGTCTAGACCTGCTCTTTATGGAAAGACCTGGGAGATAAATAACATCCTAGAGTCCGGTCTAGACCTGCTCTTTATGGAAAGACCTGGGAGATAAATAACATCCCAGAGTCCTGTCTAGACCTGCTCTTTTATGAAAAGCGTTGTGAGATAACTGTTACTGCGCTGATATATTAAATTGAACTGAATTGAATTTCAGTTACACTGTTCATGGAACCCTTATCGCTTTGGTGACGGGGTCAGATTAGGGTCATGAGTCTGTTTGGTCCCCCTCAGTCGTCTCGTATGCGCCTGGTGGTGACGGATGGAGTCTTCTCTATGGACGGAGACGTGGCTCCCCTAACAGGGATCTGTGACCTGGCGGAGCAGTACGGAGCCATGGTGTTTATAGACGAATGCCACGCCACTGGTTTCCTGGGGCCCCGGGGCAGGTGGGTAAGATCCCGATCAACACAAAATGCAAAAAGATGATTTCTTTATGCGTTCTAGTTCATGTTTTACTCGTAGTATACCATTAGATAAACAGGCTTGTTAGCTTAGATATATTTGTACTTGATCTTGTCTCGGTCTCAGATAAAGAGGACATGGGATTTTATTTCAAGACCATCCAGACCACATCTGCCTTTGTATTGTTTTATCAAGGTCTTTCTCGCGATACACAAAACAGGTGAATGAAGACAAATCTAAATTAGTTTTCTGTGGGTGTTTTTTGGGGGGGAACGTGGCCAAATCAGGCCAATTTGACGCCTCATATTCCCCACACACTCATTATCTTACACCACACCATACGTGCCCTCCCCCATCCCTCCCCACTCTCGTCTGACTGCCTTGGTTTCTTGTTTTTTTCCACCCTCCCCAGTCACCTCAAAATATTCCTTCATGTGATCACTTGTACTGTGTGTTTTCTTGTGCATTATGTTGTGACAATGTTGTGATGTATTGTAGATTATGTTGTTGTCTGCATTGATCCTTTTTCGGGAAAGCGTGTGGTGACGCTGCTCAATAGCTGCCGCCCGGAGGCTTGCTCCAACCTAAGTCAAATTTGATTCTAATTCTGAGGAGTGCCTTTTGTTAACATTTTCCACATTATACATCATGTCATGCAGCATGGGAATTGCACTGGTCTGGCCTTGTCTCGTTTTAGGTGGTCTTGACTACAACGCTGCTAGTTACAACTTTCAACATATTGTAAAACCAACAACAACAAGCAATGTTGTTTGATTGTATTATGAGGGGAGTAACTAATGGTGCGTCTCTCTGTGATTTTCAGAGGGACGGACGAGCTCCTGGGAGTGATGGACAGAGTTCACATTGTAAACTCCACCCTGGGGAAAGCTCTGGGAGGAGCCGCTGGTACGTCCCCGTCTGGCCTGTGACTTTGGCCTCAAACATAGAGCTTTACAGCTGCACTGATGTTTTTTGGCCACTTGGGGGCGAGGAACTCCAGAGCTAGAGTGCGGATCGGGCCGGATTCGGGCCGGCCCGCGTCCGACAGAGCAGTAACCGAACCCGACCCGAGCCCGACAGGCATTAAGATATTTATGTCCGAGCCCGACCCGAGCCCAACACAGTTAAAATCGCATTTGTTTCTCACACTAATGACACATGTACGTTTGTTTGTGTGGAAAGCCTGCTTTTATTAAGCAATTGTAGGAAGGCATTCGGAAATGTCAACAGATGAGCTCATCAATGCACACCTCCAATGGCATTGGTTACCTACATAATAAGCTGTTTTAAATTCAAAATGTTCAATGCCTTATCGCGCTGATGTGACCGAGCCCGACCCGAACCCGAGCATCCTTTCTAAAAACCCTGTTCTGTTCGAACCCGGCCCGGCCCGTCGGTTACCGTCGGGTCCCGTCGGGCTCGGGTCGGGTATCCATCCTCTATCCAGAGCTACAAGGTCCTACACACCACCTGGCATATTAGTGTCTTCTACCGTTGTTATTAGGGCTGAAACAAACAATTGAATTGATTATTAATCCGCCGATAAGTTTCTCAATGAAGGGTCTGGTCCGTAAAATCAGTCAGAAAATAGTGACAAATTTCCATTCCAGTTTCTCAAAGTCCGAGGTGATGTCATTAAATGTCTTGTGTGGTCCAAAAACCACAGATACTCAGTTCAATATGGTATAAAACAGAAACAAGCAGGAACCCTTTGTATTTGAGAGTCTGAAAATAGCCTTTGTTGCATAAAAAGTCAGGGTTTTCCCTACCATTACAAGGTGCAGCACCTGAGCCGTTGTGTGCACCACCTAAGCTGAGTGAATGTAAAATCAATGTGACATTAACGCTTTAGTGAATGACTTTTTGATATGAACGTCCATTAGATTCAAGCCGTTGTCAAATGAGTAACTACAAAGCTAATTAAGACTATCAGCCCGGGGCAGCCATGTTGGATTTTTAGCTAGGGGTACTCATTGTTTGTCCAGGTTTTCGACCTCTGAAAAATTGGACTTCCAAGGACAAATGGAACGCCCTAAAATGTCCCTACATGCTGTATTTTTCCACCATTATGTTACCAGTCCTCCAGACCTAACGTCTCGTCCACTTTCTCTTCCAGGGGGCTACACGGTTGGCCCTAAGCCTCTCATCGACCTGCTGAGGCAGCGCTCGCGGCCCTACCTGTTCTCCAACTCCCTCCCCCCCCCGGTGGTGGGCAGCGCCCTGCGAGCGGTGGAGCTGCTGCTCGCCTCCAGTGAGATCTCACAGAGCATGACGGCCAAAACCATGAGGTGCGTTTGATCTAAGTTGACCCAACTGTTATATCCTTCGCAACCGCAGGATTCCCAGCATCCATTTCAGCATTCAATGAAAAGCAACCAACAAATATATCTATAGTTTTAATTTCCATCTGCTGTTTCATTATTAAAGGGGAACTTTTCAGTTCTTTTTAGCTTAGTTTACCTTAACTGAACAGCTTCTGAGTCATTAGAACGGTTACATGACTTTTTGGGGTTGAATGGTGGTATGTAATATACATAATGAGTTATTATATGTATATATAGTTTTCCTTTTTCTTTGAGACACTTAAAACAGAAAAAACAACTTCTGGCTCTATTTCGGTGCTGTAGTTTTTTTTACTTAATTTTTTTAATATATATATATCACTTATCAGCTACAGCTGCCAAGGTTGCTAGGCGACAAGAGCAGCGCATAGATGCAAACCGGAAAAAAGAGAGAGAGAGAGAGAGAGAGAGAGAGAGAGAGATATCCTGAAGGCCGCTGCGACAAGGACTGAGCTTGAAAAATATTATAAAACACACAGCACAAATACAGAATATACAATAACTAGTAAATAGGATAGAATACAAGAACTATTAAAAAACAAAAAATGACTAAAAAACACACAAAATCCGCATACACATCAGTATGAGCTGCTTCAGCAGTCTACCACACGACACAGCGCCATCTTAGTGTTGCGTCTCTGAGTTCCTTATGGTGAGTTTTTGCAGAAGCGCCCTGAACTTGGCTTGTGACTTAAAGTGGGGGAAAAACCCAGCAGGATGTCATGCAAAGACCATTTCAGATACACTCAAGCTCCCAGGTCACTTTCTCTGGTCTGAAGGGACCCTTTACATTGTTTTCCTTCTGTAATATTTACTGTAAAAACAAAAAAGTGTTTCTCTGCTATCCGTTAAGGTTCAGGAACAAGATGACCGAGGCCGGCTTCACCATCGCGGGCTCGGCTCACCCAATCTGTCCTGTGATGCTGGGCGACGCGCGCCTGGCCTCCCTCATGGCCGACGACATGCTGAAGCTAGGTGAGACCGCCGTGGAGACCCGATCCACTGGGCTGGGAACTTCTCAGCCAGTTTCATCTGGGAGCGGGTCCCCTTTTGATTTACTGTAGCACTCACTCATCGTGGTAGTTTTAGGTCAGGCTGCGGCTCATCTAGAGACTCAGCGTGTCCGTTATTTAATTATTTGCATGAGGGGTAGACCGCAATGAGTTTAGGCGGATGATCAGTTTTTGGCCCAACACCTGCAGCTAATGAAAGCCCAATCAATGAGCAACTCCCATGGCAGTGTTAAGAGA
>NC_048421.1:2119449-2120520 GCF_013103735.1 Etheostoma cragini | reverse complement strand
CCCCCCCCCCCCCCCCGCCTCTGTACTGCACATGCGTGGGGACACGTGCACAGAGACACACCGATATATAGATAGATGTGAATAAACCTTCTTGACTTCCACAGAAAATTCCTCAGACTCTTATTCTTTCTCTCTTCTCGTCTCGTCCCTCCACAGGAGTGTATGTGATTGGATTCTCCTTCCCAGTCGTACCAAAGGGCAAAGCCAGGATCCGCGTCCAGATCTCCGCCGCCCACACAAACGAAGACATCGACCACTGCGTCGACGCTTTCATCCAGACGGGCAGAAAGCACGGCGTCGTCTCCTGAGAAAGGGACAAGTAAGCAGAACTCAGAAAGATCCAGGAACCAGAATGAGCTACTGAACAACGATGAAGCGCTTTCTCTTACAGATTGTGTCGCCTGTTACTCAAGACCTATGAATGTCGATGATGGAAATATTAGTTACATCTGTAGGTCAACAGAGGTCAGTGTTGTTTTGTCTTTGCTGAATAAAGCACATTTGCCGACATGTGAAGGTGTTTGCATTTTAAGAAAAAGGGTTGTTCGTTTAATTTATCCCACAAAATAATTACATGAAGGAGATTCTATTGAATCTTTTTATATGTTGACAGACGTATTTATTTAAAATTAATTTTGGTATTTTTCAAATGCAAAATAAATCTGAACCATCTGAATCATAAAGATATTTAAGAGTAATTATAGTATTTTTCAACCTGGACCCTACTTTGCATGCATTGCTGTCAAAGTGACTAATGGGAAGATCCATCCACCCCTCTTCGTCCCCTTATTTGGTATCGGATCGTGGGGGGGAGCAGCTCCAATAGGGGACCCCAAATTTCTCTTTCCAGAGCCACATCAACCAGCTCCGACTGGGGGATCCCAAGGCGTTCCCAGACCAGGTTAGAGATATAATCCCTCCACCTAGTCCTGGGTCTTCCCCGAGGCCTCCTCCCAGCTGGACGTCCCTCCACCTAGTCCTGTGTCTACCCCGAGGCTTCCTCCCAGCTGGACGTTCCTCCATCTGGTCCTGGGTCTTCCTCCAGGCCTCCTCCCAGCTGGACGTTCCTCC
>NC_048421.1:2114206-2119349 GCF_013103735.1 Etheostoma cragini | reverse complement strand
CTTCCCCAAGGCCTCCTCCCAGCTGGACGTCCCTCCACCTAGTCCTGGGTCTTTCCCGAGGCCTCCTCCCAGCTGGACCTGCCTGGACCACCACCCTAGAGAGATGCCCAGGAGGCATCCTTACCAGATGCTAATGGGAACAAAAATCTTCAATATTAGTCCATTATTGAGTCAGAACGCTACAACCTCCACCCGTGAACCGGGTTGCAATGTTGGGCAATTAGTCATCGTTGGTTTCCATCCGCTGGATGTCCTGTTTCAGATTATTATTCTAAGTGTCTGATAACATTATGCAAAGGATCCCTACAGAGACAGATGTTTCTGTTAAAGAGTAAGATCCTCTTTGTTTAACATGAAACGGCCCAGAAACCGCCATCTCCAAACTCACCAGACTCCATTTAAATAACCATCAATTTTAGCGCGTGTAAAGCCAACATGTTTCCACGTGTAAATGGGTGAGTTAAGGGTTTACTTCAACCAGACCAAAGGGGTGATTGTTGGAACAGGGAAAAGACAAACTGAGACGGCTTTTTACAGTTTTATTTTGTTTCTGTCGACTTTGAATGAAGTGTGTTTTACGATGTAAAACGATGATTAAATTACTGTTTATTCCTATGGAGTCTGGTGAGTTTGGCGATGGTGAGTTCAGGGCTGTTTCATCTCACAGCGCTGCGGAGATAGATCTGGTACCTGACATGACAACAAACGAGCCTCTAATACTGACCTAGATGAATGTCATGTTACTGAAACTATGCCCATTGTAAATACAGAAAACCTCTAAATCTTGGCAAGAAAGAAAGCAACCATGTTTATTTGTTCATCTGTCATTGCTTTATTTTATTTTTTACAGTAAATACACTTTATAAAAAAATACTATGACGCATGTTATGGAAAATAAATTCACATTTGAAAAAATGTAGCAAGGCACATCCTGAGTAATGCCTTTTAGTTAAAAAAAAAAGTGATTGTCAAAGTTTTTGCAGTAGTTTTATGTGTTAAACGTGTTTTTTATGTCTTAATCATGCTGCTTTGTGGCACACCGTTGCTGATGGTCCACATGCTTCCTCCTCCTCCTCCTCCCTTTCTTTGACTGTCTATGCCTCCTCCTCTTGCTGTCTTTTTTCGCGCCACCAGTCCTCACAAACTCCGCCTGCATCCTGAAGGCACGCCTCTTCAAAGCCGCTCTGACCAATAGCAGCAGGCGGTCCCGGCTTCCAGCCAATCAGAGCACAGGGCGGGGCGTTGCGAGAAGCGAGTCGCGGGAAAACAGACCGGAAGCAGTTCAGTTTTTGCCGCGGAATAGACTCTCTGAGCAGCTTTGTCTCTGGCCGGTTACATCCAGCGTGTTTTTCTTTGAAATCAAGAGAAACTAGTCCACGGCTCCAGCTTTCCTTCGTGCCGTGTTGTTCAGCGACCTGGTGGACTCAGCATGTCCGGCTTCGACGACCCGGGAGTGTACTTCAGCGACAGCTTCGGAGGCGGAGAGGGACATGGCGTGGACGAAGGCGGACATAAGAGGATCCAGATCAAGAAACGGTTCCGAGAGTTCCTCCGCCAGTTCCGAGTGGGGACCGACCGCACCGGCTTCACATATAAATACAGGTGGGGTCTTAACAGAAGGACAGGACCCGGTTAAAGTTGTTAAAGCTGTTAGAGGGGGGGTGCGGGTGAATCCTATAAGTATTTGGTGTATAAATGTCACGAAGCACACACCAATATTAAAGAAGCATTCAACCAAGTTTACATGTGAAGTTTCTACATCATGAGATGTAACTACTCATCTAGTGAAAACTGTTTTATTAAGTGGATCTGGAGGAGCTTCTGTATTTTAAAGTGGAAAAAATGTCAAAGTCATCTCAGTTTTGGGCCAAACTCAAATTCAGAGGCAGGCAAATATAATTTCCTGTCTTTCTTGCGTTTAAAAATTACGTCAGTAGTTGGCTGTAATTTTTCTGTCGATCGGCTCATCGATTGTTCGACTAATTGTTGTCAACTGATTGTTCGACAACCAGAGACTTATCGTTCTCACTTTTAAGTTTAGGAAATATTGGATCCAGCATTTCTGGAGCTCAGTCGTACTATTTTCAATCCATGTTTTAGCGGCCTTCCATTTTTAAATCCATGCAGCAGTAAATCAGTGGACCTGTCAATCAAAGTAGCTTCATTGGCAGGTGTGTTTCATTAAACTGTACATAGATAGATAGATATTTATTGATCCCAAAAATGGGAAATTATAGTTTTACAGCAGCAAAATCAGTCACACAGCACCGAATATCAATATAAATGAAGTACTACCGCTGTGTATTGGTTCTGAGAGCATTAGTTCCTTTTATTACCACGTTACTCATGTGTGTTTCCCCGTTCTTTTGAACCAGGGATGATCTGAAGAGGCACTACACCCTGGGGGAGTACTGGGTGGAGGTGGAGATGGAGGACCTGGCCAGCTTTGACGAGGATCTGTCCGACTGTCTCTACAAGGTGCCGTCGGAGAACCTGCCGCTGGTGAGTCTCCAACCACAACAACGCCACGTAGACGCCATGGCGATCCCATTCGGATCAAATTGACGCGTTTCAAATTTTTTCAAGAAGAACCCTGTTATATTTTTTTCTACCTGAAAATCAACGGCCTTTCCTTATTTCCTGTGATACACATGTATTCCTGAATCAATTCAGAATTTATTATTCTGAATATGACACTTATGTTGTTTCCATAGGGAATTTTTAACCTGAATTATAACCTAATGACTAAAAACAAACCCCACGTCCATGTTTAATAGTGTGCTAGTAGAGACTGATGCATTCCCTAAACACATGTTATCTCAGCTGTTGGAAATGGAGATAAAGACAACATTTTTTAATAGATTATAAAAAATAAAATCTTATTTCAGAAGTGTTTTTAAAACCCCAAATAAGTCCCGGGTCAGTTTGACCCGAGGGACACGTGAGGGTCCCGAAAATGAAGACAACACCAGGGTTAACATTGTTTGCTTTTCCTAACATCGTTGTCACTTTTTTCAACTGTTTTCCTTTTTCTTCAAATGCTTTTTAAATGAAACAAAAAACCCAAATTAAATAAAAGTATTCAACTGGACATTTATTTTACTTATGAAGAGCGCTGCAAGGAACCATCCACGTTATTTGGTTTTTGACCGTTTTGTTGAACGAGAACCACATTTCTGATATTAGAAGGTTTTTGAAAACGGTTCAGATTGGTTTCAGGCAGCCTGCGTTGCCATGGCGACTCCCCTCTGACAGTGTGGTCTGATTCACAGCTGGAGGAAGCGGCCAAGGAGGTCGCCGACGAGGTGACCCGGCCCCGGCCTGCAGGGGAGGAGACGGTCCAGGACATCCAGGTCATGTTGAAGAGCGACGCACATCACGCTTCCATCCGTGGCCTCAAGGTACCCCCCACCCCCCAAATGGCACATACTAAGGAAAAGCTTAGCACTGGCTCTAGTGGCTGTAATTCTGCACCAAGGGTGAATTTTGGGAAAGAGACTTTAGATCCAGTATTAGGGGACCACTAAGGTCTATATAAAAGAGACTTCAGATACAGTATTAGTGGACCACTAAGGTCTATTTAAAAGAGACTTCAGATACAGTATTTGGGACCACTAAGGTCTATTTAAAAGAGACTTCAGATACAGTATTAGGGGACCACTAAGGCCTATTTAAAAGAGACTTCAGATACAGTATTAGGGGACCACTAAGGTCTATATAAAAGCATCCAAAGAGCACCATGTCATTGGACCTTTACATTGGGGTACCCTTTAAACAACCGCATAAACATGCTCATTTTAATGGAAAAAAAGGAATTATATTTTCCATAGTTATCACTGTCTGATCACTTTTTTGTTGGTCATTTTGTGTCCTTTTGTAGTCTGAGCAGGTGTCTCGTATGGTGAAGGTGCACGGCATCATCATCTCGGCCACGGCGGTGAGGGCCAAGGCCACCAAGGTGTGTCTGCAGTGTCGCGGCTGTCGCGGCATCATAAACAACATCCCTCTGCCTCCGGGCCTGCAGGGCTACGCTCTGCCACGCAAGTGCAACAGGTGAGTGCCCCAATTACAATTCGGCATATCGATCGGGCTCTAGCACACCGCAACGTATTTATTGATTTTAGAGTGATTTGAACAGGGTCATGTAAGCACCGACCTTCCACGGGTTCATTCTCTGAGTTATGGAGGATATTTGTGTCCCCAGTTTGATTGTTATTCCCACCATCAATCAGACATCTTTTTTGTTTTGTTTTTCTCTCTCAGTGAGAATGCCGGCGCGAAGTGTCCCGTGGACCCCTACTTCATCATCCCAGACCGCTGCGTTTGCGTCGACTTCCAGACCCTCCGCCTGCAGGAGTCTCCGGACGCGGTTCCTCACGGAGAGATGCCCCGCCACCTGCAGCTCTACTGCGACCGGTAAGCAGCGCCCCCCCCCCCCCCCCCCCCCCCCCCCCCCCCCCCCCCCCCCGGCAACCGCCATGAATTTGTTCTATGGAATCGTCGGCTCAAACCAATTCTCTCTCCTCCTCCAGGTATCTGTGCGACCGTGTTGTCCCGGGCAACAGAGTGACCATCATGGGCATCTATTCCATCAAAAAGATGGCGGCCACGAAGGCCAGAGGCAATGAGAAAAGTGCCGGCGTGGGCATCCGTGCGTCCTACCTGCGAGTGGTCGGCATCCAGGTGGACACCGAAGGCGCAGGTAAAGCTCCGAAACTGTGGACCTCACCGTCTCTGGACATTAGAATGGCGAAGCTCGCTGTGTTTTTGCAAATAAATGAAGGACTTGTTGCTTTTGCAGGTCGTGGTGCTACCGGCTCCGTCACTCCGCTGGAAGAGGAGGAGCTGCGAGCGCTGGCTGCTTCTCCCAACGTCTACGGCTCTCTGGCACGCTCCGTCGCTCCCTCCATCTACGGCAGCGAAGACCTAAAGAAGGCCATCACCTGTCTGCTGTTTGGGGGTTCAAGGAAGAGGTGAGTCCGCCTTTCAAATCAGCACAGTCGGGTGGGAACCTTCTTTTGGGTCCACTTCAGACCAAAGATTTGTAACAAAACAGTTTTAGAGGCACTAACAGGGACGTTGCAGAGCGTCCTCTGGTGGACAGACTATGCAACGCCATCACTAACAGGGACGTTGTAGAGCG
>NC_048421.1:2107862-2114106 GCF_013103735.1 Etheostoma cragini | reverse complement strand
ACAGGGACGTTGTAGAGCGCCCTCTGGTGGACAGACTATGCAACACCATCACTAACAGGGACGTTGTAGAGCGTCCTCCAGTGGACAGACTATGTAACGCCATCACTAACAGGGACGTTGTAGAGCGTCCTCTGGTGGACAGACCATGTAACACAATCACTAACAGGGACGTTGTAGAGCGTCCTCTGGTGGACAGACTATGTAACGCCATCACTAACAGGTTACGTTGTAGAGCGTCCTCTGGTGGACAGACTATGTAACACCAACGCTCATAAAGTGGTTGACGTCCTTTTTTTATTTTTAAATATTAATTTATCAGAATCATTCATTTGTCATTATAAATGATTCTGATGAATGAATATTTAAAAAACAATACTATAAATGCAGAGAGAAAGTGTTTTATTTTTGCCGTGTCATCTCTACTAGACATGCAAGTATCTCACGATCACTACCCTCGTTGATATTTTAAGACGCTACAAATGATATCCAGCTAAAAAAAGCCAGAAAGTTAGAAACGGAAGTCCACAGAGTTGTCGCTATGGAGATGATGCGTCGTCAGAGCGCTGCAGACCGCCATGCTGCAGGTTTCAACTCCTTTCTTTTGTTTCCTGTCCATTTTCAGGCTGCCCGACGGTCTCACTCGTAGAGGCGACATCAACCTGCTGATGCTCGGAGATCCCGGCACAGCCAAGTCTCAGCTGCTCAAGTTTGTGGAGAGATGCTCGCCTATCGGGGTAGGTATCCGTTCGCCGGCGCCGCTTCCTCCTGCCACGGTGTGCTCGCGTGCACGTTGGCCGGGCGACGCTCATTGTTTTCATTGTGTCCTGTCAGGTTTACACCTCGGGGAAAGGCAGCAGTGCGGCCGGCCTCACCGCCTCCGTGCTCAGGGACCCCAACACTCGCGGCTTCATCATGGAGGGGGGGGCCATGGTGCTGGCCGACGGCGGGGTCGTGTGCATCGATGAGTTTGACAAGGTACAAATAGATGTGGTGTAACAGCACCAGGAAATTTAACATAGTTTGTGTCCCAGGATTAAAGAGGAAACTAACTTGTTTTCCAGATGAGAGAGGACGACAGAGTGGCCATCCACGAAGCCATGGAGCAGCAGACCATCTCCATCGCCAAGGTACCCACACAATGGCCTTTATTGAAGAGATGGTTAGGGAACCTTTTGCAGTGCGGTTGTTTGAGGCACTTCTCCGTAGTCGGTGTCGCGTTCATGCTCGTCACACGGCCGCTGCTGATTGTGTTGAAGTTTTTTTTCTACACGCGCGCCGTGTGAATCGATGAACAAGAGACTGGTTTTTGCTGTTTGACTTCACTAGGGATTAGAGTTCATTCGGGATGTATGATACCAGAGTCAGAGTGTCGCTCCGCCTTCAAAAAGCCACGACGGGGAATTTAATCCATCATCTCTGCGCTCTCCCTTTTTGCTTTTGTCAACGGAGTCTCGTTGCTCCCCGTCGTAAAGCGGTGCAAATATTCTAAATATACCGTAGCGTACACTTACACAGATCTTTATGTTTAGGGCTGGGAAAAATATCAATGTTATATCAACATCAATATGAGGCTAGATATCTTTTGTAAATGTTGGATATGTTTTTAAAGGCTGCATTACAGTAAAATGATGTAATTTCTGAACGTCTATTTTCTTTCACCCACTTAGTCATTGAATCCACATTATGGGGGATTATAAATCTAAACTCTAGTTGTGTTAATATGTAGTTTAAAGCAGCAACAGACAACTGTCTGTAATGTGTTTAGCAGCACATTGCTTAGTGTCCACGTCGGTACTCCTGTCTGCTTCTCTGCCACCTACTGCACATAACACACTGACTGTAGAAGAAGTTATTCATACAAACACACTTAAAAACATCAGGACTATCAGGACCCTTTTTTATTCAGTGCTGAGATGGAAACGGATTGAACTAACCCCTTGACTCCCCGCAGGCCGGCATCACCACCACCCTGAACTCTCGCTGCTCGGTGCTGGCTGCGGCTAACTCCGTGTTCGGCCGCTGGGACGACACCAAGGGGGAGGACAACATCGACTTCATGCCCACCATCTTGTCCCGTTTCGACATGATCTTCATCATCAAAGACCACCACGACCATCAGAGAGACATGGTGAGAGGTTGCTACGTTAAATCCCTGTGAGCTGCGGTGACGTACGTCTCGCATTCCCAGACCTCAGGATGGACAGATAGTCTAGCTAGGCTGTCTGGATGTCCCCTGCAGAGACAGACTGCGTCAACATGAACGCTCTGTTAACCCTCCTGTTTGTCTGCAGACGCTGGCTCGCCACGTGATGAATGTTCACCTGAGCGCTCGGACGCAGACCGAAGGAGTCGAGGGCGAGATTCCCCTGGCCACCTTCAAGAAATACATTGCCTACGCCAGAACGTGAGTCTCGTCTAAACTTGTCTTCCTGACTTCACAAAAAGCTAGACATTCTCACTGTTAAGTCCCATGGCAGTCCCACATTTCATATCATCTGGTTTAAGAACATGAATATGAGTTCCCCCAGCCTGCCTATGGTCCCCCAGGGGCTAGAAATGGTGACAGTTGTAAACTGAGCCCTGGGTAATCCTGCTCTGCCTTTGGGAAAGTGAAAGCTCAGATGGGCTGATCTGGAATCTTGCTCATTATGACCTCATAAGGGGCAAGATTACCTCCCCTTTCTCTGCTCTGTCCGCCCAGAACATTTTGACTACCCGAGAGAGAGAGAGAGAGAGAGAGACATCATGGCTTTTAACGAGCATAGTGGCAGTTAATGTAAGAGACTTCAGATACATTATTAGGGGACCACTAAGGTCTATATAAAAGAGACTTCAGATACAGTATTAGGGACCACTAAGGTCTATATAAAAGAGACTTCAGATACAGTATTAGGGACCACTAAGGTCTATATAAAGAGACTTCAGATACAGTATTAGGGGACCACTTAGGTCTATATAAAAGAGACTTCAGATACAGTATTAGGGGACCACTAAGGTCTATATAAAAGAGACTTAAGATACAGTATTAGGGGACTACTAAGGTCTATATAAAAGAGACTTAAGATACAGTATTAGGGACCACTAAGGTCTATATGAAAGCATCCAAAGAGACCATGTGATGGGACCTTTTTAAGTTATTCGTGCTTTTATTGGACTCATTAATGCTGTTTGCTGTGGATGTTTTCTCGTAGTAAATGCGGCCCGCGGCTGTCGGCGGCGGCTGCGGAGAAGCTGAAGAACCGATACGTGGTGATGAGGAGCGGAGCAAGGGAGCACGAAAGAGAGAGCGACAAAAGGCCCTCCATCCCCATCACTGTCAGGTACACTAATATGCTGGTTTTACATCTACGCAAGCAGGGACACATATGTTAACTTAACAGATAATTAAAAAACAAAACTAAGACCTTTTAAGGGAAACTAAATATGTAACGCCATTTTTTTTAATCTGTTATTTTGAAAGTGTAAATGATGGAAACAATCAACATTTTTGTGACCTATTATACGAACGTCTAATCTGTCATTTAATGCCTTTTTTTTTCGATTATTGGCTTCTTGCACATTAATACAAATTTTTACCTGGGGTGCACAAACTTTTCCAGCCGCACTTTAAAGCAAGATGCTTTTATCAAAAGCAACTTCCATAAATTAATTTAACCATGAAGGTACAAACTCAGAACAGAAAGAATCAGGTGAAGGACAGAAACTTAAATAAATTCAGAAGATGAACATTTTATTCCTGATTCCAATGGGGGAAACAGGTGTAAGACTGTTTTTCTCTCTTAGCACTTATATATACGACTTAAAAAAATGCTCAAAGCTTGTGGATAGCTACTTAAGTTCAAAACCATAAGATCCTTGTCAGGGATGGACATGTACCTTTGTCACTCCCACCTTTCTCACATGCGAGGGCTCTTCCCTGGTAACGGTTTTACGTGTGTGTCCCTTCAGGCAGCTGGAGGCCGTCGTGCGTATCGCCGAGTCGCTGGCCAAGATGAAGCTGCAGGCCGTGGCCGGAGAGGAAGAGGTGGACGAGGCCCTCCGACTCTTCCAGGTTTCCACGCTGGACGCAGCGCTGTCGGGCAGTCTTTCAGGTGTGTGTCGGGGTGTGTGTGTGTGTGTGTGTGTGTGTTGTATGTGTGACTGAAGTGATCGGACATCTTTTTAAATCAGTCCACTGTAAAGTGAAACTACATTAAAGTGAAACATAGATATGAATATAAAAGGACCACTAAAAAAGAACAACGGTTACATTTTTAAAGGGCAGTATTCAGATATTTCCTTTCAACTAACACACAAAATGTCTTTCCCGATTTGTTTATTGCACCAGTTGATATATCGATGACGATATATGACAAGTAGTGACGGTGTTGTTGGGCAGTTGGGTTGAAGTATTCATTCAACCTTTTTAGAAAGGCCTAAAACTTTTCCTATTAACATCCTCTTTCCTGCATAGATATATGTGTAATAGAATTTCTGATAAGAAACTACTGGAAAGCTGTTGAAGTGACAAAAACCGAGTTAACACATCACATGAAGCTCTGTAGAGGCCAAATCGCATCTTTCCTGCATAGAGATGTGTGTGTAGTAACTTCTGATAAACTACTGTAAAGCGTTTTTGTAAACTTTGTATTTTCATGCTCCTGTTTTATTAAAACAAATGCATCCATATTACATGTGATGCAGATGTACCGTACCAGACAAAGGTTTGGACACACTTTCTCATTCCAGTCAATGGGAAAATGTGTCAACATTTTGACTGGTACTGTAGGTTTAAATGTGAGGAAAAGATGCAGATGTCCGTGCGCTGCAAATATAGGCCCAAGGGCCAAAGCAGCCATTTTTTAAAATGTTGCCAAAGAGGCGTTAATATGCCTCAGTGTTGCATAAAACAGATGTTGCGACCCTGGATGATTGCCAAAGCGTGTTTAAGCAGATTACATCTAACGTCAGAAGACGACAGATTAACTTTAACTTGATAAAACATAGAAACCACATAAAATAGCACAGTAACTTAAAAACTTTTAATTAACAGATATCGCTGGATAATCGTCCGAGGACGTTGTGATGAACAGTATGTACATGTAGTGTACTTATAACTGTAAATAATCAAAACTTATGCAACGGAACTCCTTATTATACATATGAGACCGCATTGTTACCGTTGGGTTAGGCCCTTTGGCAAGTCATAAAAACAGTTTTTATGCAACATACAGACACGTTTAACGCTTTTTCAAAGGCCAGATTTGCAGCTCCCTCATATCTTAATCTTGTCATCATAAAAATATATCACATACAGTATATCAGCGTAAAAAGAAATTTCTTAAAATGTATAATTGTTGTGCAAATGGTTGGCTAAAAGCATCATTAGTAGCCAAAAGTAGCGTTATTAGCTGGAATGGTTAGCTAAAAGAAACATCAGTGAATAAATGGTTAGCTAAAGTAACGTTTGTGAATAAATGGTTAGCTAAAGTTGCTAAAAGTAGCATTAGCAGCTAAATTTGTTAGCTAAAATAAGCATCAGTGGCTGAAATGGTGGTTAGCTAAAAGTAGCATTAGTAGCTGAAATGGTTAGCTAAAAGAAACCCCAACAAATAAAGGGTTAGCTAAAGCAACGTTAGTGAATAAAGGGTTAGCTAAAGCAACGTTAGTGAATAAAGGGTTAGCTAAAGTAACGTTAGTGAATATATGGTTAGCTAAAGTAACGCTTCATCTCCTCCTAAGTGGTTGAAGTATGAATGAAAACTTGACCAAACTAACCCAAACATTGTGAGGGTGAAGTGTATTAAAAAGAAAAACTGAATCCATTGATAATTTAAAATAAAACATCCAGTTTAAAATGAACACATTTGGGGTCGGACGGTGTTGATGCAGCCCATGCTGACAGGACATGTCTTTAAACTGGAAACTGCAATAAGTCAATGATTTTTACATTTTTAACACCTTTTTCAAACCCGTTTTGTTCTAGGAGTGGAGGGCTTCACCTCCCAGGAAGACCAGGAAGTGATCTCGCGCGTTGAGAAGCAGCTGAAGCGACGCTTCGCTATCGGCTCGCAGGTGTCGGAGCACAGCATCGTGCAAGACTTCACCAAACAGGTCAGCCCGAGACAATCAAAGCAACTTTACGACAAGAGAGCCCTGTGCTTGTTTAATTAGTCTTTTTTATCACTTTGTTCCTGTTAATTTGTAATGAAGATTTTGTGACATGTATGGTCATTCAATAACAGAATAAAGGGGGGGGGGGGGG
>NC_048421.1:2106529-2107835 GCF_013103735.1 Etheostoma cragini | reverse complement strand
GGCATTTCCCACTCTTGCTACATAGAAAAATGTAGATTTGTATCGAGGGCTTGTGTATCGCCTCAGGCGAGAGGAAAGGGGGGTAATTAGTAATTAGTGCAGCACTCGAAGGCAATTTGCATAGGAAATGAGAGCCAGTTTAGTGTATTAAAACAAGACAAAGCAGCAGAGACGATAATACATATATTTTCATTGAAGACAGAATCAGGAGTGCTTTTGTTATTTTTAATGTAGCCGACTCTTTTATCCAGCAACTTAGAATAATCTGAGTCTGTCAGCGTCAAAACAAGCACTTTAGTGAAGGTAAATAAAGCTGGAAAATTGCCATAATTACTTATTATAAACAGTGTACCGTGTTTTGCGCCAGCCGACTGCAGCGATCTCACTTAATACTGGACCGATGTCAAATACTGTTGTTCACATCAGTCACTTAGACACAAAAAACATAAAAATAATAGGGTCCTGGTTGGAGTTACTCTATAACCGTTGCCAACAACTTCCAATTCTGAAACAAAAGGTCTCCATTTGATTCAATATCTACTCTCTTAGATATATTTGAGTTACGTGGGTGTGTTCAATGTTAAGAATTTACCTCAAAGCTGTTGCGTAGACAAAGAAAAATGTGTAAAAGTGCTTTTTTTCACAAAATTCAGCCTAGAGCGTTATTAGCGTGACATATACAGGTCGTCTAGTTTCATATGATGCCAACCTCTTCCCTCTAGCTATGAAACGGAGCCTTTTTAAAGAGCATTTCAGGCGTTTGTGAGTCATTATCGGATCATTCAAATAAAGGATTTTGAACTTGAAAAATCCTTGTTGTTGCGTTTTTTTGTTGTTGTTTGTTTTGTTTTTTAAAGCCAGCCCTAGCCACAGCCGGTAACCTCTGTATCCTCCCGTGTTTGCAGAAGTATCCGGAGCACGCCATCTACAAAGTCCTGCAGCTGATGTTGCGGCGCGGCGAGCTGCAGCACCGCATGCAGAGGAAAGTGCTCTACAGAGTCAAGTAGAGCCAACCGGGCTCTGAACACGTGACCGTGTTGTTGATGTAAATAGTTTTGTTTTGTTCTGCCTATCTGGGATTTTTTTGTATTTGCAAATAAAAAGATGTAGAATAATCCCTCAGTCGTGGAAACTGTTGGGATTTAATCCGGCTACATTTACAGTACATCGCTACGGTTTGGTTTAAAAACAAATATCTTTTGCTACGTTCCCCCTCTCATTTCCCCTGCTCTGGCGTTTCCCCCCTCTCCTTTCCCCATGCTCTGGCGTTCCCCCCTCTCCTTTCCCCATGCTCTGGCGTTCCCCC
>NC_048421.1:2103570-2106429 GCF_013103735.1 Etheostoma cragini | reverse complement strand
TCTTTCCCCATGCCCTGGCGTTTTCCCCTCTCATTCCCTATGCTCTGTCATTTCCCCCTCTCATTCCCCATGCTCTGGCGTTTGCTGCCTGATCGATCATGACGTCTCGTTCTGAGACTTGGCCACTAACGTTACCGTGGCAACTACCAGCATTGGGTATACATGCTGCCTCCTGTCTACCCCGGCAGGCCCAGTACACCAGACCGTTGACATATTTTGGTGTGAGTGAAGATTAGATCTTCTACTGGAGCTCAAAACGCTTTGATGTAAAGAGATCGTTTTTGGCTCAAAACTTCCATGAAGTACGAAATATGTAAATGTAGCCTCGGTAAGATCTGGATGTTATGGCAGGATGTAAACGAACGGTAAACTGTTGCATAAATAAAAAGGTTTGCATAATGTGTAAAGAATTAAAGTATGTGAAATCACTCAGATTTGGGCTTGTTTTCAAATCTTTTTATTCAACACAAAAATCAAGTATATTTTTTTTTCTTCAATGTTCACAGATTGTTTAATGAAGTTGACAAAAATGACGGCGTGGAGGATCACTTCCCAGCTGTTATTTGAGTTTATAGAGGAGACAAAAATGTCTGTTGATTATGATTTGATCTTAAGCAATCAACTGTATGTTGTGAAAGAAGAAAAGAGAAACAAAACCAGATACAAACACACGTCAACAGATCTATCTTATTTCACCAAAGAACAGAGGAAAAGGTCAACGATTTGCATAAATTAAGTGATAAGCCACATGCTGTAGGTGTGCATATAAACGACATAAGTAAAGTCTAAAAGGCGTAGAGTCCCATTGCGATGGTGGTCAGTGCCACACACAATCCCACGGTGAAGTGCATGATGGGTCTGGACGTAAACAAGCCAGTTTTGACCATGTTGCCCTCTGATTGAGCCGCTGTTTCTGATGAGACGCTCAACATTTTCTGCAAGTCATCAAAAACCTGTAAGAAAAGACATCAAAATGTATCAGCTGGTTGACAGATTCGGTTCCTCTTTCTTCCTCCTAGTATCGGTGTCACTTCTGGACTCTTAATAGTCCCTGACACTACATGTACACAGTCGGGGGTTACTAAACTTTATTTTAATAAGGTTTAGTATCTTTTTATTCAACATGAGTACTCATTGATGTTTGGAAAGATGTTGCACTTATTGAACTAAAAGAACAGAGAAACAACTCAATAGTTAAAACACCTTGAACTGACATTTCCCTTAATACTCTCATACTTTCCGGTTGAATTTCCTTTAAAATAATTAGTTAAAAATGAATTAAAATGTTGGCTGAGTGAGTTTAGCCTTTTCCATTTTGTCACCAGTGTATTGTAACTAATTACATTTACTTAAGTAGATGTTGAGGTACTTGTACATTACTTGAGTCTTTCCTTTTTATACCATTTTCTACTTCTACTCCGCTACATATCAGAGAGAAATATTGTACTTTTACTGCACTACATTCATCTGACAGCATTAGTTACTTTACGAGTTGAGATTTTTCAAAGTTTATAATTTATTTAGTTTATAAAAATTAACAATTAAACAGCATAACGGCCTACAAGTCCCGCTGAAATGATGAAACACGTTTTTTACACTTTCTAAAATTAATGGGAGAATTGTTCTGCATTGAATAATTTTAACTTTAAATACATACATGAGTATGTTGTCTTTGGGTCAAGTTTGACCCTTTTTCAAAAGGTTTCTACATCAGAAATTTGGGTTTTTCTTATTGTCCCAAAAAATCCAACATCAGAATAAGTGACAAAGGACTTGGTGGCGCTTTAATTTACATTTTGACCCAGAAAAACGTGCATGAAGGACGGGAAGACAACACAAGGGTTAAAGTACATTTCCCTGATAATACTTACTTTACATACTTTTACTTCAGTAACATTTCCAATGCAGGACTTTTACTCGTAACAGAGAAGGTTTACGGTGTGGTATTAGTACTTTTACTTTAGATAGATAGATAGATACTCGACAATACTGCACTAAGGGCAACCTGCACAATTGTTTTTTTTTTATATTTTAGCACACTATTTAAGCAGTTGCACATTTTGTTTTCCCAACCTGTATATATTAAAATTTTTGTTCTTATGTTTTTATTCCTGTACATTGTGTATTCCTTCTCTGTACATTGTATGTATGTATTTATGTTTATTGTATCCTAGTATTTCATTTATATTTATATTTGGTGCTGTATGACTGACGTATGTTTGCTGCTGTAACACCTTCATTTCCCATTTTTTTGGGGATCAATATCTATCTATCTATCTATCTATCTATCTACCTATCTATCTATCTATCTATCTATCTACCTACCTATCTATCTATCTACCTACCTATCTATCTATCTATCTATCTATCTAACTACCTACCTACCGTAATTATCTGAATACTGCTTTTGATAAGAAATTGATGCCACAGCTCCTCCCTCCCTCACCTGGATGTTGAGCTCGAAGGCGGCGACGGCCTCCTCCAGCAGCGCCGCCCTCTGCTCCTCCGTCAGCTCCACGCTGTTCATCCGGCTCCTGTACAGCTGCTTGAAGCGGTTCGGGCTGCTCACTCCGGGGAAGGAGAAGAACGAAAGGCCGTCGGTGGAGCTCAGCCCCAGAGATTTCTGGGTAATCTTCCCCAGCACCTGACCGCCCGATAGGTCGCCGAGGTAGCGAGTGTAGGCGTGGGGCAACAACAGCTCTGGGCTCTCCTCGCCGATCTGGAAATATACACATCTGGCTGAGCACAGTACACAGGGCTGCACAGCACAGTACTGCACAGTACAGTACACAGGGCTGCACTATACAGTACACAGGGCTCCTATATACAGTACACAGGGCTGCACAGTACAGTACACAG
>NC_048421.1:2101452-2103470 GCF_013103735.1 Etheostoma cragini | reverse complement strand
AGGGCTGCTATATACAGTACACAGGGCTGCTATATACAGTACACAGGGCTGCTATATACAGTACACAGGGCTGCACAGCACAGTACACAGGGCTGCACAGTACAGTACACAGCTGAAATAACTTCTATAATCGTTGGATTTGAGTTTAGTTTTTTTGACAGGTTAAAGTGTTCATGACAAGACATGGCCATGGTAAATATGGTGATGATTGGTCGTTGTTTAGGTACATTAAACCACGTTAAGCCTTTTAGGATGTCCCTGTTCAGAGACGTTATAACTTCTACCAAAGTCATTTTCTGGATAAGATACTTGTACTTTTACTTAAGTGCGGCTTTCAAAGACCTCATACAAGAGTGCTCTCTACTCACTTTACGGAGTCTCTGCTCATATCGGAGCGTGGCTGCGGGAACGACCACCTTCTTCCTCCAGTCCGAGCCCAGGAAATGCTCCAGGTCCTTCTCTAACGCTTCCAGACGGGCCAGTTCCTGGGGGAAGTAGATCGGGGCCACAGCTGGATGGGAGGCGTTCCTGTCCATCTCCTCTTCTAGTGCTCTGTAGATCATGTAGAGGGAGCACAGCAGCGCCTGATGGAAGCAGAAAGATTAGTATTATTTTATTCAATGCTTTCAAATACAAAACAGGCATTTTATATCACGTATTTCCGAGCACTATACAAATAAAATAAGAAAATAACACAGATGATAAATAAAACAACAGCAAAAACATCTGAAGCATTAAAAAACTAAGAATATCAAATAAAAGTCCCCTCATACATTCACTAAACTGTCATGGGAGGAGGAGCTTTGATCATGATGTACATGTCCCAATGAGTCTCAATGCACTTCTTTTTTCTACCTTTTTTAAAAACTGAAAAATAAAAAATTAATGGTTTTAAGTGCTCATATTATGCTTTATTTTTGGCTTTTTCCCTTTCCTTTGTGTGTTATACATCTTTTCAGTGCACGTTATAGTTTTAAAGAGTGAAAAAGCTCAAATTCTTTACTTCAGAGACAAACGTGAGTACTTTGTAACACACGTTATAATGCTAGTGTGGCATAACCTCACACTCTTCTGACTGGCTAGTAGTCCTTACCTAGGTACTGTCAGGGCACGCCCTCATACTCTGCTTCTGACTGGCTAGTAGTCCTTACCTAGGTACTGTCAGGGCCTCATACTCTGCTTCTGACTGGCTACTAGTCCTTACCTAGGTACTGTCAGGGCCCTCATACTCTGCTTCTGACTGGCTAGTAGTCCTTACCTAGTTACTGAGCATGTGCAACTCCCAACAAAGAAAGAACAGAAGTGAGATGTCTCACTCTGTAACTAAAACAGAGAGCTCAACACACAGGGTGAAAAGAGGAGCTGCAGCAATGTGAACAAAAATATATATATATTTTTTCATTAAACCACGTAAACCTGTGCTGGTATAACCCCTGAATACAGTTATGAACCTAAAAATGAGCCTAAAATAAGCACTTTCATTTTTAAAAGCAAGCATAAGTATAAAGATCCACTTTTTGGGGACATTTTAAACATAAAGGAACAGATTACAGACAATAACGAGGTAGTTACAGCGAGTTTACCTTGTACTGTGTTATGGTGATCTGTCCCTTCTGGTAACTCAGCATCAGCTGTGTGTTTTCAGCTCGGACGTGGACGTTCTGAGTGGCGTCTTTCAGCTGCTCTGATAAATCCCTGAGCGCCAAAACACAAAAAAGACAAGATGAGAAGACGGCGACACGCTGAACACTTGCTTGGTCTCCCAATGTGGTGAAGAAAGAAGAAGAAAAGGAAATTCCAGCACACACAGATACTTAATAGTCACATACGTACACACAGTACAATGTAGTGACCCATCCTAAGTATTAGAGGCAGTGGACAGCTGTTTTTGTACAGCATCCGGGGTGCAACTTGTGGTTCTGTGTCTTGCTCAGGGACACTTGGACATTTGACCAGAAGAGCCTGGGATTGAACCGCCAACCTCATGGTTATGAGCACCACTCCACATCCGAAGCACA
>NC_048421.1:2061196-2096196 GCF_013103735.1 Etheostoma cragini | reverse complement strand
ACTATACAATACATCAAGGATAAATTAGCATTTAGGACTCATGCGCAGCAGTGCATAAGTAAGTCTTAAGCTTCGTTTTAAAGACCCTAATTGAACATGCCAGTCTAACATCCACTGGAAGACTGTTCCGTAATGTTGGGGCGCGAAACGAGAAGGCTCGCCCCCCAACCGGTTCCTTCCTAACCTTTGATACTGTCAGCAGTCCAGACCCTTGGGAGCGCAGCACCCGAGACATAAGAGGTTAACAGATCAGACAGATATACTGGTGCAAGGCCATTCACTATGTAGTACGTTAACAGTGAGACCTTAAAGTCTGCTTTAGCCTGGACAGGGAGCCAGTGAAGTGAGGCCAACACATCTGTATTTAGATGATCCAGTAAGAAGACGTGCTGCAGCGTTCTGGACCATCTGTAGACCTCGCAGACTTCTCCTAGGCAGCCCCGAGAACAGTACGTTACAATAGTCCAGTCTAGATGTAACAAAGGCATGAATAAGGGCCTCGGCATCTTTAAGGGACAATTCTGATCTGATCTTTGCAATTCTTCGGAGATGAAAGAAGGCGACTTTTGTCACTTCCTTAATATGCAAGTCAAGTGACAACGACCGATCAAAAACTGTCCCGAGATTCTTCACTCTGTCCTTGCACTTAATGATCAAATCATCAATGGACAGAGTGAAATTGTCATAAAAATGACCTATGGAAGTATGTAATATGGTAATAGTCTCACATTTCCTGCTCTATCGCCACAGCGCTGTGGAGTAAGCTCTGGCTACGTCACGCATTTCTTTAACTAGTTACCGTTGTCTCGGGCGGTGCTAAGCTCCGGACACAGTGACAGGGGCTCTGCTTAATAGTCTCAGGAAGGAACTCGTCTTTGTGGAAAATGTGCACCCCCGCAAAAGAAAACATCACATAGAACTATACATGAAGTTAACTGTTCACACAATACGGTAACGTGAGCTTTTTCCATCTATGCCAGTGTATCTCTGCGTACTTCGTTCACAGCCATCCCCACCAGTCGGTCCCAAAACGTCCCAGTTAGAAATTCCAGAAACATTCTTTTGAAATCTTTTAAGGAAAGATTTAAGCAGGTCTGCCTTATTGCACGATCCAAATTTTCTTCAACACTTGCAATTTTCAGCGTGTAGTCCAGATGTTTCCCGATGTTTAGCGATGGGATTTTCAGAAAAACACAGAGTGCTGTGCAACGTGCTGTCAGCTTTATCCTGGAAACGTACAATACTTACATTAATTCAGACTATAGTATATGAAATGAGACAACTGTCCCTGTCTAGATAGATAGATAGATGGATAGATAGATAGATAGATAGATAGATAGGAAATAGATAGACAGAGGGAAATTATGGTGTTACAGCAGCACACGTACATCAGTCAACACAACACAGAATATAAATATAAATGAAATACTAGGATAAAATATACAAACATACAATAAAAAAGAAATAATAATAGGAATAAAATATAAGAACAAATATTTGAATATATTCAGGATGGGAAAGCAAAATGTGCAGCTGCTTAATTAATATGCTAAAATGTAAATAAACCAATTGTGCAGGTTGAACTTAGTCCAACTGTCCTGAATGACCTTTGACATGTCCTTAGCGTCCTGAATGACCTTTGACACGTCCTTAGCGTCCTGAATGACCTTTGACACGTCCTTAGCGTCCTGAATGACCTTTGACACGTCCTTAGCGTCCTGAATGACCTTTGACACGTGCCTTCTCTGCTCTGTTCTGTGTGTCCAAGGTATCCCAGGCACAGGAAGCTCATTAGTATTAACAAGATCCACACAGGAAGGCAGAACCGAGAGTTCAACCTGCGCCACGATTGGAACTCGCTGCTGAGCGACAGACCTGACCTGCTGCTCAAGAGAGTGAGCGGTGACTTTTACCCTCCAGCGGACGCCTTCCCGCTCTACCTGTCCATGTTCGTGAAGGAGCTCGGGCTGAAGGTCCGGTATGGTGTGGACATCGGAAGGATCAGGGCAGTGCAGTCAGCCGCCGGCAGAAGATACATCCTGACTGACCAACATGCATCGGACTACACATGCAGGTAGTTTGCTTCACTGGCGCCACAATTACATTTACTTACTTTTGGTATTTGAGGGTTGTTTGTTGCCAAAAAACAATCTCCGTGCACACAAGAGTTTTAGCTCCAGTAGTCAAACTAATCTCCAAGCAGCATGTATCATCCACCCGTTTGGTGGTAGTTGCCGTGGTAGTTGCCTTGGTAGTTGCTTTAAGTTGCAGAAGAAACTATGTAGGAAGAGCAAAAATGGGAAAATAATAAGACGAGGGATTTATTCTACTTTGTTTGGACCGACAACGAGGTAGAACTGTTACTGAAAGTAGTCTGTAACGTGACTGCAAGGCGACAATTGTTTCCAAAGGTTTGTACCAGACCGGACTACAAAGCTACCCCGGTGTTGTCAGACCAAAACTGGGGCAGCCGTAGCCTGACGTGGTCGTACTCAGTCTCATAGTGCTCCATTGGGCTGTGATTATGGGGCGTGTTTCAACCAAACCAGGAAAGAAAACGCCTCTGCACTCAATTGGATAGACCTACAACCAATCAGAGCAACGGATAGACCTACAACCAATCAGAGCAAAGGATAGAGCTTCAACCAATCAGAGCAAAGGATAGACCTACAACCAATCAGAGCAAAGGATAGACCTCCAACCAATACGAGCAACGCATAGAGACGGCTGTGGCTCAGTTGTAGAGCGGTTGCTCTACCAATTGGAAGGTTGAGGGTTCAATACCTGGCCCTGCAGTCCCATGTCAAAGTGTCCTTGGGCAAGACACAGAACCCCGAGTTACCCCCGATGCCGCGCCATCGAAGTGTGTATGTGTGTGAGTGTGTATCTGATGTGCAGGTGGCACCTTGTACGGCAGCCTCGGCCACAGTGTATGAATGTGTGTGAAAGGTGAAAGGTCACCGTGCTTTTAAAAGGGCGTTAAGACTAGAAAAGCGATATATAAAATACAGCACATTTACATAGACCTACAACCAATCAGAGCAACGGATAGACCTACAACCAATTAGAGCAACTGAGTATGTGACGTATGTTGAACTTTTGCAGAGTCCTTTAGGTAGAATGGCAAAAAATCTTTCCGATCGGAAAATGTCTTAATTGCGGTTCTCTGTTCCTCATTTAAAATGAATGCGCTTTTGATATCTTCTAAAACAGAGGCAATGGTGGAATCAACACATCTCAATTCTCCAGTGGCAGCCATCTTTGTTGTAAATTACTTCAACCCAAGCACTCTTTGGTGACGTGTTACTGTTGATAGTCTGTCAATCTTCGTGTAAAGCTCGCCGTGACAATTTGATTGGTCCGAACAGCTCTGGTTCGAGATGAAGTCAACGGATGAAGTCCAGACCGAACTTTCCAACCTCAAATCTTGTGGGCGGGGCTAAGTTTGGCTGGTGTGCAGCTAAGGACAGCCTCCATCCATCCATCCATCTTCATCCTCTTATCCAGTATCGGGTCTCGGGGGCAGCAGCTCCAGTAGGGGACCCCAAACTTCCCTTTCCCGAGCCACATCAACCAGCTCCGACTGGGGGATCCCGAGGCGTTCCCAGGCCAGGTTAGAGATATAATCTCTCCACCTAGTCCTGGGTCTTCCCCGAGGCCTCCTCCCAGCTGGACGTGCCTGGACCACCTCCCTAGGGGGCCGCCCAGGAGGCATCCTTACCAGATGCCCGAACCACCTCAACTGGCTCCTTTCGACATGAAGGAGCAGCGGCTCTACTCCGAGCTCCTCTCGGATGACAGAGCTTCTCACCCTATCTCTAAGGGAGACACCAGCCCCCCTCCTGAGGAAACCCATTTTGGCCGCTTGTACCCTCAAGGGTACATCTAAGGACAGCAGTGTTTGCAAATTTCTCGGTTTTAGGGGCTTGGAATCTCTGGAGTGGTATTAAAGTGAGGCGTGGACTGAACGAATGATGTTCGTTTTTTAATACCAAAGTGTAGTAGAGTAGATGTAGACTGAACCTAAAATGAAATGTAACAGTTGTTTGGCTTTCAGATTGCTTCATGTTGTACTTCTCTCCCTCAGCGTCCTTCTGGTGGCCACAGGTTTGTGGGTTCCTCACAAGGTAGAGTTTGTCGGGTCTCACCTGGTCGAAGGCTACGAGTCCATCTCCACTAATCCTGAGGACTACAAGGACCAGTCGGTGCTGATTCTGGGCAAGGGGAACTCGGCGTTTGAAACAGCCCAGAGCATCTTGGGAAGAGCAAGCCATGTGCACATGATCAGCTCCAGCCCCGTTCGACTCGCTTGGCAAACACATTACGTCGGAGATCTCAGGTAACGCTAAATATTTGGTAATTTCTTCCCTTGTCTTTACGCTCATTGTGATTTTGCTTTACTTGAACATTGGTTCGAAGCCAGATGTAGATCCCACATCGGGTATGGACTATATTCTTTGCATACAATTGAATTGTCAATGTTAAGGTCATTTGGGGTATGTCTGTGAGGCAGAGTGTTGATATTTTAACCTATTTCTTTTAGCTACTTATTGGAAATCTGTTAATTTTTCAGCTAACTACTTCAGCTGTGTATCCATTACTTTTAGCTAACTCTTTAAACATTTATCCAATACTTTAAGCTACCTTTTGAAACATTTATCCATTACTTTAAGCTAACTCTTGACACATTTATCCATTACTTTTAGCTAACTCAAGACACATTTATCCAATACTTTAAGCTAACTTTTGAAACATTTATCCAATACTTTAAGCTAACTTTTGAAACATTTATCCATTACTTTAAGCTAACTCTTGACACATTTATCCATTACTTTTAGCTAACTCTTGACACATTTATCCATTACTTTTAGCTAACTCTAGACACATTTATCCATTACTTTTAGCTAACTCTTGAAACGTGCATCCATTAATTGTAGCTAACAATTTACACTGTATATACTAGTTCAACAGTATATGCATTAATTTAAGCTAACTGTTCATCAGTTACTTTTATCTATTTCACAATTTACCACAAGTGAACTTTATTTGTTTTTCAGAGCTGTGAATAATGAGCTCATAGACACATATCAGCTGAAGTCCCTTGATGGGTTGTTGGAGGCACACCTGGACAAAATAGTCATCGCTCAACGACAGGAGCAAGGCAGGACGAGGTCAGGTAAAAAGAAGAAAGAGAAGAAGGGACAGTTGTACGTGACATTAAAGAAGTTCTTACAACACCAGGAACAGAAGAACAGCTCAGATGTGACAGGAGAAGAACTGCCAGGATATTACATCGACAACTTCTCCTTGCGGAAGCCCTACGACCGAGTGATTCGATGCCTTGGCTTCCGATTCAACTTCAGCATATTTGACAGGTATGGACTCACGAAACATGGTAGTGTGGAAATTGCATGAATGAATGCGTGGCCCGTTTATTTCACAGGAAAAACATATAAACAGAATAAGGCGCTGAGCCTAACGCCAACCCCATAACGTCCCACGTCGTCGCGCATTCCCAACATTTAAAGGGGCCGTGCTCCCCTAACAGTTAACATTACCTGCGGTGACTAAGGACAGTAAATTACATGTCTAATCAAAGGTGTGTGGAACCACACTTAGCAACATGGTGATTTATGTATGTCACATTCACTACATTTTTATCTTTTTTTAATTTATTTTTTTATAACAGATAACATTACAAACATTCAGACAACGCAGTTCAACATATAATCTTATGGGAAAGGGATAACAACTTATATAAATCAAGAAACAATAGTAATAAAAGTAGGACAGGATAAATAAAAGCATGAAATAGACATCGTAGTAATAGTAAAAACGACAGGTAAATCAAAAGAAAAAGAAAATAGGAATGTGACAGATCTGCAAAGGCGTATAAAATGTGAAAACAGAAGTACTGAATTAAATAAATTGGGGTATATCAAGGATGAATCTAGATTTTTTACTAGTTATTAAATTAAGAGACTCAAGATATGTGTCAAATTCAACTACACAGTCACATTCACTTCAATAGGCTTATAAAGCTCAACAGTGACCGCCCACTTTTTTACTGGCTCTGGTTCTGGAAGGGACTTTCCCCCATTCAATATCCCCATTAACGTTTCGGAAAATGCTTATACAAAGAGTTTTAAGCATGGAGCTGAGCCAACCAGCTACGAGAAGAATCATGACCATAAAACATTTGATTGTGCTCAAAAGAACATTTGCATTTTTACTTCTGAATCCACACTGTTAGTCTACATTGTATTTTGTCAACATCCATACTTTGATGTAATGCCCATTTCTTGTATCATATTACTATGTTTGAAAAGTCCAAGCTGTTTGATTTATATGATGTTCCATCTCCCTAGCTCTACCTGCCCACCGAAAAGTGACAATGCCAAAGGGCGGTTGCCGCAGGTGACAGCCTGGTATGAAGGGAAGGTGACCCCTGGCCTGTTTGTGCTGGGAACCGCTGCTCACTCCAGAGACTACCGCTCGTCTGCTGGCGGCTTCGTCCATGGATTCCGGTACACAGGTGAAAGGCCAACAGATGTTTGTTATGTTGTGACATTTTAAAATAAACACCGCATCATTTGTTCATAGCATCCTTTCTGCCATAGCTATCACATCTTGGTCTGTTTCCAAATGCAGAACATGTAGTCAATAGACCGAATCCCCATGACTTCGCGCTTTTACACTTTCGGGTAGACAATAGCCGTAGATTTGAATTGCGGAGATATGTGAAATCTGAATATTTCTGTTTAAAGATATATAGTTAAACACTGAGGCATGAGCTATCTATTGTCTCTGATGTGCTTATTGTCTGTACTTGCTAGCATCTTTAATAAACCAATTCTAGTGTTAAAAACAGCAATATCTCACCGTCAGTTGGGATGACTGCCTGTTTGGGTAGTGTCATTTTCTTTAGTCTAAATTAGTTCTCCCACTTAGTCAAAGTATTGACGTACAAATGCATCAAACATGCATTTTAGATGAGTGAGATGAGAGAATATTCAGTTGATCCTCGTCCCCGTTTGTGCAACGTGGAAAAATTGTGTGTACTTGCAGTATGTACCTGCACGTTATTGTAAACAATCATTGTGATTGGGTCTATTGACCGTCTGCTAATCCCTGTCCCTCTTAGCTACTGTTGCTACGCCTGTCAGTAGTCACATTATGCAGTTTATTACAGACAGAGATAGACAAAGCAGACCAGGCTTCTTATTTTTAGGCCACACACAGCTGCAGATTAAAACTGTTGCTAGCTGATTTTATCAGCTCAAAATAACATTAACTTCATGAGCTGCTTAAAAACACTGTCTCTGACTTTTAACCCTCCTGTTGTCCTCGGGTCAAATTTGACTCCTTTAAAAAATGTCTATATCTAATATATGGGTTTCTTTTTAACCAAATTACAAAAAAACATTAAGTCATTTGCAAATACAGTTGATCACTTTCATTCCTGACTAAACTCATCTGTACGTTCCTCTGATTTTAACTATTAATCCAAACAATTCATAATTTCTGCTGTTTTAACTCAAATATTAGGTATAATTCTATATAATTGAGGGTTATTGACCATGAATTCCCTTCTGGATCACCTTTTGAGAAACAAAGGTTTCCAGCTGACTCGTTTCAAAAGGATAGTCTTGTAAAAGGGTCTTAAAGATTTTGGGTTTCTACCTGAACATGTTAACAGAAACATTGTGATTGGGTGTATGGTCAGACGTGGACCACGTCCCAGTTGCAATGCAGACAAACACAGTGGACAGTGTTGCATTGTTAAAGCAGCCCTTTGTGCCAGTTTTCTGCCAATTATGTAAATAAGGTGATATTTAAATACATGGTACTGATTTTCTGCCGCAGTGCGTGCTGTACATCGTGTACTTGAACAACGTTACCATAGTAACCCGTGGCCCTCGACAAAACTGCGGACATCGCAGCTGCAGTCCTGGATCCTGAAGCGGGTCGGCGAGGCTTCTGGACCGTACCAAATGTTTGAGGTGCTGGGGGACGTTATACTTCTCCGAGGGTAAGCATACGTTATTTTGATATCACCAGTAATAGTTGGCACACTGATGGCCGCTGATGGTTACACCTCATTTGCTCTGACCAGAGTATCTCCATGTAACTTTGTCTGCAGCACTCCCTGAAATGTCCCAGTTAGAGAGTAAATGCCATAAACATAATATTTGTAAATCTTTACAATCATTCACCAAATGAACCAAGCAGTGTCAAGCTTGCACGCTCGAAGTTATTTGTTGTTTAAAGTAGCAGGTAAGTAGTAAGTAAAAGTAGTAAGTAGTAGTAAAAGGTATTTTGAGAACAGCAACACACAAAGAGCTTACAGAGATTACACTGAATGTTTCTCTCCATTGACATAAAATCACCAAATAATTTTGAAATGACATTGCCTGACCTTTTCCACAAGAAACAAATGTACAGTGTAGTCCCTTTTCTTTTTAAAGCTCAACATATTTTGAGGGGTGGCTGTGGCTCAGTGGTGGAGAGGTTGCCTGCCAATCCGAAGGTTGGTGGTTCGATCCCCGCCCCTGCAGTCATTGTCGAAGTGTCCTTGGGCAAGACACTGAACCCCGAGTTGCCCCCGGTGCTGCGCATCGGAGTGCGATTTTGTGTGAGTGTTTATCTGATGAGCAGGTGGCACCTTGTACGGCAGCCCCGGCCACAGTGTATGAATGTGTGTGAATGGTGAATGTTTTCTGTAGATGTAAAAGCGCTTTGAGCAGTTGTTAAGACTGGAAAAACGCTATATAAATACAGCACATTTACATTTACATTTATTTAGTTCCTTCCTTGTCTCCTTGACTCTAAGCTCTCACTGTGAATACGTGGAAGAGTTTACACTCCAGGCCTTGCCTCAGTTCTCCAATCTCTCGGGCCACGAGGTCTCACACCATGGACTCATCGTTCTAGTCATGCAGTACGGGAAGAAGAAGATAGATTATCTGGGGCCGGAAAGGACTGAAGGAGACTGGACCAAAGCATGGAAATCCAACTTCCTGCACCCTGTTTTATACTACTATGACACACTTCCTACTGGTGAGTGGAAATGCTGTCCCGTTAATAAGTGTACCTTCTTAGGAGTAAAATGACTGCAGTTTTGACTCGGATTGAAGGTTAATGTAAGTTTGTTTGTTTGTTTTCCCCAGAGGAAGAAATAGAGCTCCGTCCCTCTGGCTGGGCTTTACCGAGGCCCAAGGCGATCCATCACATGGTCGAGGACTTCCTCGCTGAATGGGATAGTCCCATATCTCACATCCAGCCTTTGCGGCGCTTCCTGGAGCACTGTGTCCAGACTGACCTCAGGGCCTTCTACGCGGGTAAAGCTGTGTGATTGTGCTGCTAGTACTGTTTTTAAAATATGAATTTAAGACTAATGTCACAATCCCAACGCTGCAAAATCCTGCTGCGAATAGCCAGATCGCCAGATCGCCTGATCTAATGTGAATGATGCTGCCAAGCAACAAAGTGGATTAAGAAACTCAAGATACAGTACATTAGTTATAGTCTACATCCACAGTGTTCCACCTCCATGATTGCTCTGGTGGTCTCTTTTTCGGGCCGGATGTCAGTCCCCTTCCTCTTTCTTTTGTGTTGGCTTTTTAAACTCTGGTGGATTTGTGAGGACTATGATTACCTGGTCCTCTGATCTCTGCAGGGTCAATCCAGACACCTAGCTAGACTATCTGTCCAATCTGAGTTTTCTGTTGCACGACTAAAGCTACTTTTGAACGTACACATGTTTCACTAAGACGACTTCCTCCCTGAGGCTATTTTGCAGAGGTACTGTCTGGCGCTTAGCCCCGCCCAAGACGATTGTGATTGGTTTAAAGAAATGCCAATAAACCAGAGCATGTGTTGTCTTACATCCCTGAATGCTGTGTGGACTAGCCAGACCTTCTTTTACAGAGCTGTGGAGGAAGGTCTGGCCATGCAAAACAACATCAGTTGCGACTAACAAGTTTGTATTATAGGAAATGATAGAACGGAAGATTTAAGTGTGATTAATTCCTGTGCTTTCTTATTTTAGAATCATGTTTCCGTTCGGCCCTTACCCACCGAAAACCGCCGCTGTTTTGTCAGCAGGGATACTTGCAGCAGCAGGGCGTCGCTCGCATCAAACAGCCGAGGCAGCACATCAGCGACGCTGGACTGATGCCTACTGAGCAAGATGCAGGCACATCCGTGGCTGACCCCGCATTCCCCAACTGCCTGGCCCAAGCCGGAGCCTCCGAGTCCTCGGGACTGAAACTTGACTCCTGATTGTTCTTCTCAAGCGTTTTAAAGCCATGCCTCTGATGCTGTTGAAGTTACTCAAACTCGCTACCTCCAGCACCCATAATTCCCTGCATGAAACCAAATATTTTGACAGGATGGGTTCTGGGTTCTGGGTTCTTGACGGGCAGTTATCAACTTCTCTTCGATGACAAGTAAAGAAAACAGGCTACACCCTCAGGCAAACTCTATGGCTGAACCTGATTGGATGATTGCTTTACTCGTGGGCTGTCTGCACCTGAATTTTAAAACAGGCCAACATGGCGGCTCGTTTGAAAACACACGAAATAGCTCACCGAAATGTGTTTCTGAAAACATGTTATGTGAGAAAGCTTCAGGTGATGAATCCGTCTTCATTTTAGATTGACAACGGTCACATTAAAAATTCAGTCTTGAGTTTTTGAGAGGTGGAGAGTCAAGCTGGAGTAGAAAGTCCAGTAGCCTGGACCTTAACTTTATGCAAATGAGATGCGAGCAACTCGATTACACTACCAGAATTCCTTGCACGGCTGCTTACACAGACAATGAATGGCACTTGACTTTTTTTTAACCAAAGAGTTATTTTCCTTTCTTTATCTTGATTGTGTTTAAATGTCCAAAGAAGTAAAAAATTATCCAGTAATTCACAAGAAATGATCAAAGATGAAAGTCTAAAAAAAAAAGAAAGAAAGAAGCATAACCTTGTCTTCTTTCTCTTTTAGTAATTACTTTGTGGCCCCTCTGACTTAATTATCATCATGCAACCTCTTTGGTATCCATTGCATATCACTGGAGAGGCACTTTGTCCTTTGAATGTCCCTTTATTGTCATTCCTCACAAAATATGGATTTACTTTATATTATGTCATTTTTATATCATGGAAATCTAGATTATATGAAGTTGTATAGGTGGTGGGTGGGTGTGTCAAAAATTAGTATGCATTTTACACGATGTTACCTGATGATACGTACATTAAAGAGGAAATATGTTTGTATGTATGTTTTGAATAGTATTTTCACTGTGCGCATGCGCGGATCAACTGCTCCAGCACGAGGACTGTTTGATTGGCTACCCGGTTGCGTAGCTCCTATTGGACAGGAGCGAATGAACAACACGGAGTCTGATTGGTCGTCATTGCACTGGAGGCTGTTAACTATACAATGAGTGTGCATTTTACTACCTTTTTACCCGATAATGAAGAAGTGAAATAGTGGACATTTTGGTGCTGTAAAGGAAGTGTCTTCTGCTGGTAAAATACTGCAAGTTACCCGGGATACAAAGACTTAAATGGGGGGAGTTTCTGCGTTGACGTGCCGTGCAATGGCCCCATGGCGCCGCTGACGGCGCAGCTGTCATATTCAAAGCTGCCCAATATTAAATGTAAAGGCGACTGTATTTCCTTTTGCTTTGGCGGTAGTAATAGTAGTAGTAAGGACCGTAGTGTAAACACAACATACATATGTTACGATAAAGCATGGACGGGTGGAGCCCAATCGTTGCAACAGCCTCGGATAACGACCGCTCCAGCTCCGAGGGGGAGTACATGGTGGAGCCGGGACCCGAAGACGGAACCCGGGAGGTGTTGGACAGAGAGCAGCGGGGTGACCTGGAGAGAGTGGACCCGGGTGGTACCACCGCTGCTGCTGTGGGGTTTGGGATAAGTGGGACTGGCGAAGGCAAAGTGGTGTTGGGTCGAGTCGACCAGAGGGACGACAAGGAACTCCGGTACCTGCACTTGTTATGGGAGCCGGGGCGAAGCGAGCTCGGTGGAACCGGAGGGGTGGCGAGCAAGATGGGGAAGGTGACGGGGAGCAGGGCCAAGCGGCACCACAGAGTTTTCCGGAACCTCGGTCCTTTGGGTAAAGACATTTATGGTAAGGGACAGTCACATGTTCCAGTAACTTTATAAAATACACAAGATGTGCGTGTTGTGTGGAGAGAGCTAACGTTAGCGGTTAGCTACATTGTTTTAGCTACAATTTATAGACCTACGTAATGTAATTCCATTGCTAAGCAACAGCCTGGCCGCCTATTTACTTCCTGTTTATAAACTGTGTGTTGTGTTTAATAATATTTAGATTTATAAGTTTGTGTGTATGGGGATGTTACACAAATGACAGTTGGGTTATGGTGACTTAAAATAAATGCGCATGAGTAATATAGATATATACTCTAACAGGTAAAGACAATTCAGTCTTATTACTGTGTTATGCAGTGAATACCAGAAGAAAACATGTAAGATAGCTGTGTGTCAGAGTATGATGTAATGACAAAAATCTCAGTAGCTATCTAGTCCTATCTGATTTTCTGGGGCATAACATGTTATCCACTATGTGAAACCACCTAGGCCAAAATGTAATACTTGACTTGCACATACAACATATGCCCTTGCGTAAGCACCATAGACTGTATGGCACGTACCCACATATAAATGTCACTATACTACCACAAGAGTTCCTTCTAACTGATAATGTAAAAGAAAGAAGTGCCACTTAAGTTGATCTGCAGATTCTATCCGGTGAAACCTTTCTTACAAAAGTTAAAAGGTGTGATGTCAAAGTTCTGTGAAATACATCCTGAAACTTTCTCCCGTTTATTTTGGTTTTGTTTGGGTTAAATAAGTACTAAAAGTAATCAGTTTGTTGATATGTACATATGTACAAGTCAAGTATTCAATTTTGGCCCTGGCGGATGTCCAAGGTTACATAAATGAAGTATTTGTTGCTCCGATGTCCTGCAATATGACCCCATTCATCTAATAATAAAGCATTATTTACATACTTGTCACTTTGAATGTCTTATCTCCACAGCTGGGAAAAGACTGCGGGAAGCAGCAAACAGCAATGACATCGACACAGGTAACAACCGTGATATGATGCAGTAAAATGCATTGCAAGTGGTGTGAGAAAAAGATGAAAAACGGCTGTGTTTTGCTAATACAGTTGTGTTATTCCAGTTCGAAAGCTCCTGCAAGATGACATAGACCCCTGTGCTGCAGACGACAAGGGAAGGACAGCCCTCCATTTCTCTTCCTGCAATGGCAATGAAAGCATAGGTAGGTTGGTGATTAACTCATTGTGACAGTGTTATAGCAAATCCCAAATTATAGTTTCAGTTTGAAAACCAGTTTGTTCACCATCCTGCAGGTATTTCTGATATTCATGAATTTGTTTATACACTTCCCTTTATTGTACAATGCATTTTTAGAATCGGCAACAGTTAATCCTTTTGTATTTTTTATGTCTGTAGTGCAATTGTTGCTGAGCCACGGCGCTGACCCCAACCAGCGAGACAGTCTGGGGAATACCCCCCTCCATCTGGGTAAGAGAGAACCATCCCCACGGCCCGTAAAACCTGTAGCACTGTGGCCAATAATGCATAGGACTGTGGTTTCACTTTGACACACAACTGTGCAGCTGCTGTAGGCTCACACCTGCTAAACATGAACAGCTATTCAGCAGAATGCCATAAAGGCCGTTTTCGTGATGGTTTTGCATGCAACAAGTGTCGATTCTTTGCTTTTTGTGTTGCAACTTGCCTATTTTTACCTGTGTTTCTGCAGCGGCTTGTACCAACCACGTGCCTGTAATCACCACTTTGCTGAGAGGAGGTGAGACCGCTGTAGATGTGTTGAATTATGTGTGCATACATGCATGTAACTCAGTTTTCCAATCACATATACGTGCAAATAAATTAGTCTTGTGGAGAGAACCATGTAGAGGGGCTGTGAAACTGAACTTGCTAAAAGTGGTAATCTTAAAAAAAGAAGGAAACTGAACTTGCCATGCAAAAGACCCCTTTCTATGTATAAGCCATTCACATTGTTACTGCTGCATTGCTTCCTGATTATACAGTACAGTAATAATAATATATACATTATACACACAATATATAACACCCTTATTATAAACAGACAGGTAAAAACAGAGTTAATAAACTCTACTGTGATTAATATTCAGTTAGAATGAAGAGTGTGTGGATACTATATGTTTAACTGAGAGATTTGTGTTGTTGTGGTGTCTGGTCAGGAGCCCGTGTGGACGCCCTCGACCGAGCGGGCAGGACCCCTCTGCATCTAGCACGCTCCAAGCTCAATATCCTGCAGGAGGGAGATTCACGCAGCCTAGAAACCCTGAGAGGGGAAGTCACGCAGGTAGACACTGCATTCACTTTGAATAGATCCTGATTGTTTCGGCAGCTTCATTCTTCGTTTTTAGATGTAGTTTTGCTGAAAGGTTTTATTTTCGACTTTCCCTTCGTAGATCATTCAAATGCTGAGGGAATACCTGAACCTAATGGGCCAGAGTGAAGCGAAGGAGAGGCTGGAGCACATTTCGACGCAGCTGCAGCACACACGCACCAAAGAGCAGGTGAGACCTACACGCTACCAGCTGATTGGAAACTGGTAAAGTGAGGACTAATGTAAAATATAGATGTGTTTCAGTTTTGGGGGTTCAATTATGGCATGAACTTAATGGTGAGTTGATAATGTGTACGTGGTTTTAAACATAAAAGTTTCAAAAAAGCTCTAAAATCTAGCATTATTAAAGGACAATTCTGGCACAAAATGAACATATGGGTTGATAACATATGTGTATTTTATTTTATTTTATTTTATTTATTCATTCAGGGCAATGCACATTGATGAACAAGGACAACAGTACACGTAAATGTGCCAGATTGTAGCCCAAGGGCTAATTTCCATCTGCAGTCCAATAGGCAGGTTGGGGTTACAGTAAAAAAGACATGGGATAATCACATTTAGTGTATAAAAACAAGAAGAAACAAAATGAAAAGAAAAGAAAAAAACAAAAAACAGGAGAATTCATGAGTAAATGTGAAAATGGCAACACAAGTTAGCGGTGGTGTACCGAGTCAGTCGTTCTCTGGGATCTGTTTTCATGCTAATCGAATGTGTTATAATCTTTTTAATAAACTGTCTTTACACTTAAAAAGTTCTCTAGGCTTCAGTTTACATGTAGGGACCCTCGTAATGCTACCGTTGAAGTGTGGTGCTATTTATATATTAAGGACCGCTAAATCTGAATGCTGGATTTGGTGCATCCCTGACTTAAATGTATGTTTTTTAGTTATTAACTCTTATGCATTTACTTAGATTTCTATATCACAAGCTGCTGTATGTTTTTTGCTTTTTCCCCCCAGGTGGATGAGGTGACCGATCTATTGGCCAGTTTTACATCCCTCAGTCTACAGAAACAGAATCTGGGCGATAGGTAGAAGATAACGTGTGGATGGAGAGCTGAAGTCCTGCTACTCTTCTCAAGAAAGCCCCCCCCCCCCCCCCCCCCCCCCCCCCCCACCGGTCAGACAAGCAAACGCTGAAGCGTGTACTGTACCGCTGCTTCATCTGGAAAAAGTCATAATTGCAATTATTTTGGTCAACATTGAAGTCATACAATGTGGACAAAAATATATTTATCTTGGTTAAAATTAAAAGATGTAATGGCCAGTAGTGCAGTGTAGTAGATATCCATTTAGCTTATTGTGAAAAATGAATATTATATGGGTTTAAAAAAAAATTATGAATGAAACTCCTTAGGGAAATATATATATTGACAACAGGAAGCTAGTGGAACAGAAGCCAAGTGCAGTAGGATCTCAGCTCTCTCTGTGTGTGTGTGTGTGTGTGTGTGTGTGTGTGTGTGTGTGTGTGTGTGTGTGTGTGTGTGTCACAGCTGTGTCTTTGTGCTGACATGTTCTCTTTTTGCCTGCCTTTATTAGCTACGTTCAGTGATAATTATGAGACATATATCTCTTGAAGTGATTTAAACAGTTTTCACGGTTGTATTTTTGCTTTTCTTATCAACAGCATCGTTGTATCTCGTTGCCTTTTCTCTTGTATTGCATGTTATGTGTGAATGTGAACTGTACTGTAAAAATGGATTTAATTGTTATTGGTAACGGGTGTATGCAAATGAATAAATCCATATGTTTGTCTAAATTTGGGAATTATTGTCTTTTATACAGTGCTTTAAAGATTGGTCTATCTATCTGGGCTTCTGTTTGAAATCCATTTCAACATCAACATATTAAAATAGACTTAATTTTGCAAACTATTATATTTCCAGTATATGTCAAGTTCAGGATTCATTTTACGGTTTCTGACCAGGATCTTATTTGAACTATTTTACTCTTTTTGACTTTGTTCTGTAAAACGTGCTATATTAAATTAATAGTATTATAATATCAGAGCTTTGTCAAATGCATTGCTAACATGGCTATTTTTTTTATCCATCGCTGATTGGCTGCTGTACCAAAGCCCCTCCCCCTACGTCGAAACGTATTGTCGCTTGCCCATAATAAAAGATGGCGACCGGACCCGCGTAAATTGGAGATCCCATAGAGGTAGTAACATTTAATAAACACAATATTTCTTCTCTTCCTGGTGTTTATAAACAACACATGTTATAACAACAAAGGGGGTGAAGATGTGAGCAGAGTTGAATGCATGTTTGCCACATTATTTATGCACTTGCGGCGACTGCGGCCTAGCTGAGGGTGTAAGCCTCAGGCTTTCCTGAGTCGCTTTCGCCGGCACGCTGAGGGCACGCTCAGCGAGACGTGTGCGAGTGCTGGAAACGTTGGGAAGCCAAGGAGTCCTAGTGAATGGAGAGGGGGTGTGTTTGTGTACCTTTATGAAAGTAGGCGGGAGTTTGTTTAGCTATTAGCTAATTTTTTTTGCACTCTTTTGTAGGTGACAGACCACATTATTATTGTAATATAACGCAACTTGTATTTACCCCGAAGAAGCAGCCAATCATTTCACACATTTCACGTTTACCTGCAGGTCCAGTGTTGCTTAGCTCAGTGTAGGACTAAGGAGTAGTTGTAGCAACCTAGACCCAATTAAGGTGTAATTACCTTTGTTGATTAAGTGAACATTAATGCGAAATATCAAAGCATAAACGGCCACATTTTACACGTTGTTAGTAACTTAACGTTGAACTGCTCTGATTCATTGTTGTGCACAATATAATATATTCAGACCTTAACTTGTATATTTGTCGTTTTTCTTTGTGTTCACTTAACAGGTCAGTGAAGTCCTGCCCTATGTTGTCAGTGACATACTGTGATAAATAAACGTGTTGACAAAGGAGGAGCCATGGCTTTTGAGGAGATCAAGAATAAAGGAGGAATGGGTAATGTCTGCATGTCTTACTTAATGTCTGCATGTCTTACTTAATGTCTGCATGTCTTACTTAATGTCTTACTCGGCTTCTACTATACAGGCTTATTAAACAAACTATTTTTGCAGTCAGAAACACAATTATAACAAAGAACATTTCAAGATACATAGATAAAACGAGACCCTTCATAGGGGCTGTGTAAACATGTTATTTCATCATACTTTTAAGTTAAGGATTATAATACTCCGTTCATTTGTTCTAGATGTGGGGATGGATGGAGATAGAGGCCTTGTAGCTGGTCGAAGCCAGAGGGAGAAGAGGAGGTCGTACAAGGATCTGTTAAGGGAGGAAGAGGAGATTGCTGCTCAGGTCCGAAAGTCTTCCAAAAAACGGCCCAAGGTAAGTTATCCATCCACGTTAACTTGACCTCATGGTTTGATATCACGGAAAGCTTCTAAGATACCTTGCTACTTGTGGTGTTTTCATATTTGAATATATGTTTTAACATTAAAAAAATATATATTTTAAACCAATGTGTCTACGTTTTGGTAAAAGGAAAGCAATTGTAACTGTAACACTGTATTTTCCCATTTTTTGGGGATCAATAAATATCTGTCTATCTATCAATCTATCTATCTATCTATCTATCTATCTATCTATCTGTCTATCTATCTATCTATCTATCTATCAATTGTGTTATCCCACATCAGGATTCAGAATTGTTCATGCTGGGTGGGGACTCGCACAAAAAGAAGAAGAAACATAGTGATGACTATCATTACAGAGGTGAGAGCTTAAAATAATCTTTTAATTTCAGCAAAAATGACTCTGGAAATGTATTTATTTTTTCCTTCACCGTCTCTGCAATAGACCACGATGGTTCAGGTCCACCTCCCCACAAGAAGAAGCACAAGTCAGCCGATCGTTCCCCTCCTCTCTCTTCCCCCTCATCCTCCCACCCGACAGACACGGCCATGGGCCTCCTGCAGGCCATCACCTCTCCTCTGGCCACTGGTTCGGACCCCAGCCCCCACCTGCACAAGAAGCCCTCCTACCCACCTTTCTCCTCGCACTCCTCCAAGGACCGAAAACGTGAGAGCAGCGGCGGCGGCGGCGGAAGCAAAGGGAGCCACTCCTTCCCTCATTCCCGCCCCGTGTCTTCGTCCTCGTCATCTTCCTCCAAGAAGCACTCCTCTTCCTCAAAGTCGTCCCTTTTCCACGGCGGAGCGCCCAAAGAGGAGCCCCTGACGCTACGCGAGGCTGACGGGCTGAAGATGAAGCTCATCATGTCGCCAGAGAAAGAGGAAGGAGAGAGCTTCCCGTTCAACCCCCACTCGTCCAAGGGTGGCGGAAAGAAAGAGAAGGATAGAGACAGGGTGCAGCACTCGAAGACGCCCAAGAAGAAACTACTGCAGAGTCGAGAACCTCTGCCTGTAGTGGGGAAAGAGGTGGAAGTGGAAGGTAAGATAATTAGGCTAATCTGGGCTGCACGTAAACTACACACAGGAGTGTGGTATGGCCATGTTCATGTGTGTTTCTTTTGTACTTATTGAATATAACATACATGTTTACTATAAGTGTCAGGTATAGCAAACCACAATGTAAAGAAAATATAGAAGAAATCCAGAATCGGATAATTATTTTCAACTCACAGACAGTGTAAAAATGTAGGTGTTTAAGATGTTTAAGTGCATTTTCGCAGAACACTAATTCCATCATTAATCAGTTATTTAACATCCATATACATCCATATACATCTACCGGGTCTTTTAAGTGAAATAAAGTGGTACAAATAGTACCTTACTTGTTAAGAACAAAACTGAAAGTATGTAAGATAAATTCAGTACAACTACATTGAACAATTGGAAAATGATTTCTACTCACTGACAGTGTTAAAATGGTTTAAAAAAAATGTAAATGCATCAGCGTAAATGGCAGGAACAACAACATGGACACTGAAATGAAAAGCCTTAAATAGGTATTTAGATAAGAGGTTGGAGAAATCTTGTTGATATGGGAGGTGGGCTCTTTTCGACAGTTTTCTACAGTGACCCATAACTCCCTTCTCTGCGTAGGTTTACAAAGACGTTTGATGGCATCTTAGCAGAACCCTAATTCTAGCATTAATCAATCTTTTAACATCCAAATACTGTATACATCTTCCGATTAAAGTCAAGAGGTGGACAAGGTCTTTCAAGTGAAATATAATGGTACAAATAGTACCTTACTTGTTAGGAACTAAACTAAAAGTATGTAAGATACAACTACATGTAATTAAAGCCATGGATATTTAACCATTCAATAGACTATGGACCATTGTTGAAATAATAACAGTACTAAGTACATCAATACATTCCTTTAATAGTTGTGGTATCAGAAACACACATTTATCTGCTAAAACAAACAAGTACTAATGAGCTGCATAGTGTAGATATGCCGTCTCAATGTACTTTACCACCTAAAATTATTTACAGCCCCATGGTTTGTCTTGTCTATATATATATATATATATATATATATATATATATATTTATTTATTTATTGCTGTGTTCTCTGTCCTACAGGTCATTATGGAGGTGGCATGGGAGACGAAAGCTCTTCATCCGGGGCTGAACTGGAGGCCGGGGAACTGGTCATAGACGATTCATACACACACCTGTCGAAAAAGAAGAAGAAGAGCAAAAAAAGCAAGAAGAAGAAGGACAAAGAAAAAGACAGGGATAAGGACAAAAGTGGAAAGGACAAGAAGCACAGCAAAGGATTTGGAGGTTAGTTTGTTTGACTTCAGTCTATTCATTTGAAGTATAGCCAGACCGATAAAGGATTTTTAAGACCAATACCGATTATTAAAAAATCCGATATCCCGATATATCGGCCAATATATATTAAAATAAATAAATAAATCCAGAAACTCGTAATAGAACATAAACAGATTTCCCTAACATTAGTTATTCGTACTTATTTACGAGTTCCCACTAAATTAATATGATGATAATTTGTTGAACAGAGGAACATCAAAATATATTAAAGTTCCTATAAATAAAATGTAAAAAAATGAAAACTTAAGATATGAAACTTAAAGTCCTTTGGACAAAAATACAATAACAAAAATTATCACATTGTCATAAATTATTCTGATGAATAAATATTTAAAAGAAAAGACTTTGCTTTTTTATCGGCCATTATAAAATAATATCGTCCGATGATATAGGCCCGCCGGGGTCTAATTTGAAGATAGTTTTGGATTATTAAATTATTTTAATATGGGATTTGTTTTAGAAATCTAATTAGAGCTGGGCAAGATATTATATTGCCATGGTGATATGAGAATAGATATTGTCTTAGATTTCGGATATGGTAATATGGTAATAAGTTGTCTTTTCCTGGTTTTAAAGGCTGCATAACAAGGCAAGGCAGCTTTATTTGTAGAGCACATTTCAGCAACAGGGCAATTCAAAGTGCTTTACACGAAATCAGTTTAACAGATAAAACACCAGGACAAACAGTTAAAAATCATAAACATTAAAAACCGGTAAAACACATGAATAGACACATAAAACACAAGAATAAAAGTCACAGTGCAGCATAAGAAATTGAAAGAAATGAGCAGTCATTTAAAGAAAGGCAACACCAAAAAGGAAGGTCTTCAGCCTTGATTTAAAGAACCGAGAGTAGCAGCAGATCCTCAGCTTTCTGGGAGTTTGTTCCAGATATGAGGAGCATAGAAACTGAATGCTGCTTCACCCTGTTTAGTTCTGACTCTAACAGTAAAGTGATGTCATTTTCTATGTGCCATATAGTACTTATAATAATCATCATTGCTTTGTCTTTGTGTGACATTCTTCAGACTCATCGAGGGGCCACACCCACTCGCATCCCACTGTCACTCACAGCGCCGTGGGCCCGATGTACGCCATGGGCACGCCCGTCCCTCCACACCACCATCCAGCCAATGAGGGGGTGACGGTGAAGAAGAAAAAGAAAGAGGAGAAAGATCGGGAAAAGCACGAAAAGGACAAAGAGAAGGTACGATGCTGACCGTGATGCTTTCTGTTGGGTCGGTAGTTAAAGTTACAAAACTGCCGAAATGGAAATTTAGTATGAAAGCCAATAATCTCATGTAACTGTGGGCTGCGGACTGCTTTTAGGGTTTCTTTCTTTTAGATGTTGCCTTTCCTTAAATGATGATGTTCATTTCTTTAATGTTTAATTTCTTATGATGAATTTTGTTGAGGAAAAGGAATCAGTATAAAGGTGGTGTAATACAGAGAATGACAGAGTCGAAAGGTAGCACGTAAAGAAAAAGTGTGAATGTGTAGCGTCGAAAGATCTGAAAATTACGCAAAGACGGTCGTTAAGCAGACGTGAAAGGCAGCGCTAGATCGGCTTAATTAGTGAGAAGAAGAGTCCGAGGAGACGAAAGGTAACGTCTCTAAAAATAGAGTCGTGGAGGGTAGAGACACTGAGGGGGATCACGAAAGGCAGCACTAGCATGGACTAATTAGTGGGAAGGTAGTCTCAAGTGGGTTAGGGTTTTATCTGTCTTAATGTCTTTATTTTTTACTGTTTATACTTGTGTTTTATCTTTTTTTTCTTTTCTTTTTTACTGATTTTGTGTAAAGCACTTTGAATTGCCCTGTTGCTAAAATGTGCTCTACAAATAAAGCTGCCTCGCCTTGTCTAACACACATTTTTGAGCAAAAGAACTGACACAAAAATACTTTTTCATTGTTTGTGTTTCCTGCATAATTGGATCATTTTGTTGTCCTCTCTTAGCCCAAGAAGAAGAACACATCAGCATATCAGGTGTTTTGCAGGGAGTACAGGGTCAACATCAATGCTGAGCAGCCGGGACTAGGTGGGTAATATAATGACATACAGTTTAACGCTCGCATATTCTCCTAAAATCACTGAAGTACACAATTCAAACAATATGGTTGTTTGTCTAATCTGCAGTCTTTGGTGAGCTCAGCAAAAAGCTGGGGGAGGTGTGGAAGGCGATGCCAGAGAAAGACAAATTGGTAAGTTGTTGTTGTCACTGTTGTAGAATAATTATGCTTTCATGGTAATTAACTACATTAATCCGATCTAATAATTAATATCCTCGTCTGAGTTGAGCTGTCCAGTAATTTCCGTTCATTGATCCAAAAAAATGATGATCACCGAAGACTCTATTAATCTCAGATAGGGCTCGGCATATGTATGTAATATTGTATTATATCGATATACAGTATGAGGCTAGATAGCGTCTTAAATTTTGGATATTGTAATATCCTGATATGACATAAGTGTCTTGTCCTGCTTTTAAAGGCTGCATTACAGTAGAGTGATGTAATTTCCTGAACAGACCAGACGGTCCCAGCTGTTCCATTATATAGTTATTAAATAAACATAACAGATTATTTATCCAAAAAAATTACATATTTTGTGAAAGCACCAGTTGTCAACCCTACAATATTGCCGCAAAATCAACATTGAGGTATTTGGGTAAAGATATCAGGATATTTAGTTTTATCCATATAGCCCAGCTCCACTCTCAGAGTGACCAGTGAAATATTTCCCTCTGCACAATTTGAATTATGTTAAGAAAGACACTTGTTTACAATTATTTGGATTGAAGTCGGCACTGTTTCCCAGTTTGTTTGTACTGTAGTTCGTATTGTTTTATTTCCTCAGCCTAGCAAATGGAAAACAGGCTTCATTTAATTCAGATCGACACAATTACTGTGCATTGATTTCACTATTTTTGGCCCCTCTGCCTGTAGCTAGTAGCCTGCATTTCAATAAAAATAGTATAAATGCACATGCCTTGATAATGTTATTTTTTTATATACCTATCTGTCAATCACCAGCCTCATAATTGTTTTTTTATGCACAAAACACACAGAATTGTTCCAGTTTGACAGGTAAATTGAAACCTTACAGGTCACATAATAGACAGATTTGTGTTCTAGCGGACCTGTGATCCTTGTCAGGCTCGTAGTCGTGTTGGTGCACTAACTGTCCCGTGTTTTCTTTTTGTTGTTGTTTGTGTGTGTGCAGGTTTGGAGGCAGAAAGCTCAGTATCTGCAGCACAAACAGAACAAAGCTGAGGCCACCACGGTCAAACACAAGAGCGCCACCGAGGGCAAAAGCAAAGGTATCTTTGACTCTTTAACAGGATCCTCTTTTCAGCTGATAATGAGCAGCATGATGTGGCTTTTCTCAGCTGTTAGTCCTTTAAACCTTCAGTTCTCATAACGGTTGTCTTTAAACTGCGTTTTGGTCATGAAAGTTGTAGGAACGGGAACAGGGATGGTGTCCCCGAGCCGAGCGCCCAGCTCTTTGTCCCTTTCCCCAGCACGGGTCCCAGAAGTGGACCCCATTGATGCAGCAGCTCACCTGCAGCTACTGGGAGAGTCCCTGTCTCTGATTGGACATCGGCTACAGGAAACAGAGGCAAGTTTCCCCGTATACAGCACTGTATTAGCAAGCCAATTTCATTTGATTTATATTCTTTCTATACAACAATTACAACATAAAGACAGCAGAACAGATCAGTAGTTAATAGTTAATAACCACGTTTTCTATTCAAAGTGTAACATGAAGATGTTTCATTACTATGAGTAGGGTTTGGTATCGTTTGGGTATTTTCGATTCTGCTGCTGAAGCTATACTTTTAAAAGGTAGTTGCTGGTCAAATTGAAACAATTTAAAATGTAATAATAACTTATTTCACCAGTTATTTTGTGTTAAACAACAAAAAGAAGAATCAATAGATTGCACAAGGGTACTTTACAATAACATTGAATGCACCGTGAGCTTACGAATTGCAATTGAACGCAGCATAAAGTCCTGCGACAGTGTCCATGAAGTGCAGCTAGTCTCCTCCGTGTCTTTAGCTGCAGACTGTTGTACGTCTTGATGTTTAAATACTTTCTTAGTAAACTATGAAAATTAACACTGGTGTTGATTCTTTTTAAATCAATGTTTTTGACTTTTTCGTACGTTTTTGTCTATTTTTCCAACACTTTTTTTAAATGTTTGTCACTTTTTTTAATGTATAACACTAACTTATTTACTTTAGTTTTACAGTTATGTTTGGAATTTATTTTCACTAAACCTAATTTTTAGGAAATTATACCTAATATTTGAGTTAGTAAAGCAGAAATTAGGAATTTTCGAGACTAAAATTACAGGATTGGATGTTGATGATAATCACAGACTGGAATATGTCAACTTTTACTCAATACTATTTCAACAATACTGCAATTTGTTTCTCCAAATGCTATAAAATTGAACAAAACACCCCAAAATGAATGAAAGTAGAGATTTGTATTTGGCAAAGAGCGTTGTGTGGAATCAGTCATGTTATTTTGGGGAATTAAAAGAACATTGATATAGGAAAACGGGTCAATTTGACCTTGAGGAATACATGAGGGTTAAGTGGCACTGAAATCTGCGTTGTCATTCGGCCCGGCAGATACTCTGCATTTATAGTAATATTATTAAGAGTATTTATTAGGAGACTAACCCCTTGAGATGAGTCATCTCATTTTCAAGGGGGTCCTGAGAACTGCACCAGGTTTCGGTACCAGACCCTACAACGCGGTGTAACAAGTGCGTCATGGAAATGCTGTTCCTGTGTTTCAGGGGATGGTGGCCGTGTCCGGGAGTCTGTCCGTACTGCTGGACTCCATCTTGTGTGCTCTGGGACCGCTGACCTGTCTCACAGCGCAGATACCACAGTTAAACGGATGTCCTCGGAACATCCTGGTAAAGTTTCAGCATTTTAAAACCTTGAGATGTTTTTGGCTCACATGTGTTTCAAGATGTTTATTTTGCTTCAAAAGGAAACTTAATGTTATTGCTAGTAGCCTACTGTGTTTTACTGTTTTATGCACTATGTTATCAGACAGGTCAGCTATGTAGCCTAGGTAGTCCTAGGCCAGAGGTGCCTATAGGTCAGCTATGTAGCCTAGGTAGTCCTAGACCAGAGGTGCCTATAGGTCAACTATGTAGCCTAGGTAGGCCTAGGCAAGAGGTGCCTATAGGTCAGTTATGTAGCCTAGGTAGGCCTAGGCCAGAGGTGCCTATAGGTCAGCTATGTAGCCTAGGTAGGCCTAGGCCAGAGGTGCCTATAAGTCAGCTATATAGACTAGGTAGGCCTAGGTAAGAGGTGCCTATAGGTCAGTTATGTAGCCTAGGTAGGCCTAGGCCAGAGGTGCCTATAGGTCAGTTATGTAACCTAGGTAGTCCTAGGCTAGAGGTGCCTATAGGTCAGTTATGTAGAATAGGTAGGCCTAGGCCAGAGGTGCCTATAGGTCAGTTATGTAGTCTAGGTAGGCCTAGGCAAGAGGTGCCTATAGGTCAGTTATGTAGCCTAGGTAGGCCTAGGCTAGAGGTGCCTATAGGTCAGTTATGTAGCCTAGGTAGGCCTAGGCTAGAGGTGCCTATAGGTCAGTTATGTAGAATAGGTGGGCCTAGGCCAGAGGTGCCTATAGCTCAGCTATGTAGCTTAGGTGGGCCTAGGCCAGAGGTGCCTATAGGTCAGCTATGTAGCTTAGGTGGGCCTAGGCCAGAGGTGCCTATAGGTCAGTTATGTAGCCTAGGTAGGCCTAGGCCAGAGGTGCCTATAGGTCAGCTATGTGGCCTAGGTTGGCCAGAGATGCCTATAGGTCAGTTTTTCTTCTTCTTCTTTTGTAAGTGGACAAAATAGGGTCTCCCTCAGATTCTCCTCAGTAGCTTTAATTGTTTTCAATGCACATTTTACTGTGCTAACTGAACAAAGTTGAAAGAGAAGCAGTGAATAAACCTTACATGTGTTTCAATACATTTGTTAGTGTTGCTTTTATAATGTGTCACTGCTTCACAGCTGAAATGACGGCCCAGCTAACCTTGGTTAGAAAATCTGGCCCACCTGAATTTGTAATTGAATAGCCCGGTTGTATAACTATGTTTTTTTCAGATAATCTACAGTTTTGTCAGCATTCAGGAGTTAGATTAGATTAGACTTTATTCATCCCACAACGGGGACATTTCCTTATTACAGCAGCAGCATTTTTTCTTCAATAACAGCAAAAAACAAAAACACACAAACAAGTAAACACACAAGAAAATACAGGCAAACCATAGACAATGATTATATGGTAGACTGAAAGTAAGCAAAATGGCGTCAAATAAAGGGATTTACACACTTGGCAGCAATCAGTTTTCTAACAAATCTCTCTCTCTCTCTCTCTCTCTCTCTCTCTCTCTCTCTCTCTCTCTCTCTCTCTCTCTCTCTCTCTCTCTCTGTCTCTCTCTCTTTCTCTTTCTCTTTTCTCTGTCAGTCGAATACGTTGGACAACATCGCCTACATCATGCCCGGGCTGTGAGGAAACAACGCTAACCGAGGTGGAGCGTTGTCGCGTCAGACGTCAGCAGATATCCGACTGGAGCTTTCCTCAACAGGAGTGACTCAGACTTTAATTTAAGCGCCACTTGCTTGGCATCTGAAAACGTGGGATATATTTCTAGCCGCAACGTTGTTTTTACAGTGTATTTAAAAAAAGAAACAACTCCTAATTCTTTTAATTTTCTAATTATATTTTTTAAATCAAACATTTTACATCTTTCTCGGCATGTCGGCTTAGTTTTATCGTGCCTGTACAGTGTGCTGTTGTGTGAATGTGAGAGCGCTTGTGTTATCTGTATGTGTGAATTACTTTAGCTTGACTTTAACTGGGTTTGACTTTTTAAGCGTCCTGTACATCTTCTTCTGTACACATCTTTGATTTTTACCGTATATGTAAAGGAACATGCAAGTCATTTGTTCACCGTCAACGTAATATATATTTGACAGCTGCTTAGTTTTTCTTTTACCTTGTAAAAAGTGCCCATGCCTTGCTGTTTTATACATTTGATATCGTACTGTGCATACAGCACATTTAGATTTTGACTGATCTGTAGAAAAGTGATAGAAAACTCCTTTAGGTAAAACCTTGTTTTAATCAGGAGCTGTTCAAACAGATCACTGTCAGGCATTTAATGAAATGGCAACATTAAAACTGTTCCCAAATTCAGCTTCCACTTTGTTTTTTATCAGGTAGTTTGGTGGTTCACAACTTCGGTCCAGGCTGAAATATTTCAACTTTCTGACTAGATTGCCACTGAAGTTTGTACAGCTGTTCACGGTGACCCGAGGATTACCGGTAAACCTAATGACTCTGGTGATGGCCTATATAGATAGCCTTTATTATTAGACTCATGGTCCATAAAATACAACAACAACCACAAAAAACATAGAGATACACAAGACAGGCACCAATTAAATAAGACAGCTATACCAGTAATCCCATAAGGGGGACTGGTATCGCAAAGCACCGAACCTCGGGTCCATCAGATGGGAAAAGACAGAGTAAGAAGAAGAATTCATGCGACCGATACATTTATACATCAAATTCCTCAGTAAAGCGGAGAAAGTAATAACCCCTGCTTGATAGAACAATTTACTTGGACTACACCACCTGGGTTTCCTAAGTATATATAGCATATTCATCTAGTTTGAAATGTGTTTTTTAGTGAAATGCCTTAAGGTCTTTTGGATGGATTGCAATATAAATATATAGAAATCAATGTTTCCCCTCAGAATGAATTCTAAATATGTTACCATGCGGCGAAAAGTGAAAAGTTAGCTGTCTGTGGTTTGACCCACAGGAGGGCCAAAATGTATCGGGAATGCAAAATAACATGCGGGCCAATTCAAATTTTTGAGGGGTTGGATTTGAGTTTGACACGTGTGATCTAAGTGAGTAGTTTCCCTCCTGTCCAGACCCTGTTTTAGGGACCCACTAGGGGGCCTTAGGATGGACCCAGAACCACCACAGACTGGGTCACATATTCTGCACAACACCTTAATTTGGAAAAGCAACTCTTCGCTCCCGTTGACGAGTCCTGAAGGTTTCCTCCTCTTCAAGTTTGTCTGCTAGCAAACTACAGAGATATGCTGCTGTGTGGTGATATTCACCTCCAATAATGCAAAGAACACATAACTTAAGTTGTTATAAGCCAACCTGGACAATACAAGGCAATGGAGAGTTGTCCCCCCGGCGGGTGGGGCTTTCAGTGTGTGACGCAATGCGCTCTGTCACTACATGTGCTGAAATTATAAGAAATCTGTCGAGTCATTTTTTTTCCAGCGATCCCCGGGCGGTCCGCGGGCCCGAGGTTGCAACGCCCTGCAAACAACAGCCCCCACAACAGACGGAGGTGTGTTCACTCTTTCTTGAAGTCAAGTCGAGTCCACGGGCAGGAACCAGGAAGTGTGAGGCTCGTCCCTGAATTCAACCCTAATCTCGGCAGTGACCAGGAGTCGATCATGTCAACATCTGCCGCGCAGTCAGGTAGGCAGGAGATTCGGTCTGAAGTAGAAAATAGTTTATTATAAGTCCGCTGGGGCGGCTCCCCGTTGCGTGTTTACGGTGTTTGTCCGGTTTGAGATGCACACAGAGAGAGGGAGAGACTGAAATGTGAAAGCTATGCTACATGGATCCATAACACAGCATTTAAAACCAGCTCAATATATACATACAGTGTAAATATAACAACAGATAGTCGATCACGTTTAGGAGTATTCGAATAACTTGTCTTATCTTCGGACAACATAGGCTATATATAGGCCTACACTCACACATTACATAAACACAACGAAGGCTACAGTTGCAAACGTCTGCTTTATGTACACAATTACCCACAATCCTGCTCTTCCACCACTGAGATGACAGTTGTCCTCATTATGCATAGATTACATCAGGCCATCGAGAAGAGCACACAGTGGATTGAGAAAGTTGACACACCCAGGTTAAAGTTGATTAAAAAGAGGAATACAAATACATATTTTGGAAATTGATCTTAATGCCTAAATTCAAAAAATGTAGGAAAATCCAACCTTTATGGGCAACAATTTTCTTTGTGAATGAATAATGTATTGTGTATAAATAAATGTTCTTCCTTAAAATACAGGGGGCATAAATATACACCCCCCTATGTTAATATACAGGGGCATAATTATATACCCCTCTATGTTAAAATACAGGGGCATAAATATATACCCCTCTATGTTAAAATACAGGGGCATAAATATGCACCCCCCTATGTTAAAATACAGGGGGCATAAATATGCACCCCCCTATGTTAAAATACAGGGGCATAAATATATACCCCTCTATGTTAAAATACAGGGGCATAAATATACACCCCTCTATGTTAAAATACAGGGGGCATAAGTATACACCCCCCTATGTTAAAATACAGGGGCATAAATATACACCCCCCTATGTTAAAATACAGGGGCATAAATATATACCCCTCTATGTTAATATACAGGGGCATAAATATACACCCCTCTATGTTAAAATACAGGGGCATAAATATATACCCCTCTATGTTAATATACAGGGGCATAAATATACACCCCCCTATGTTAAAATACAGGGGGCATAAATATATACCCCTCTATGTTAATATACAGGGGCATAAATATTCACCCCTCTATGTTAAAACACAGGGGGCATAAATATACACCCCCTATGTTAAAATACAGGGGCATAAATATACACCCCCCATGTTAAAATACAGGGGCATAAATATACACCCCCCATGTTAAAATACAGGGGCATAAGTATACACCCCCCTATGTTAAATAACATAGATACAATAAAATAACTGGCTCCCCAGACCAACGCTCAATCTCAAATGTATTGAGCTTGGCTTGGTCTGGTGATAGCCAGACTAACTGCCCCCCACCCCCCCAAAGATGCCATAACTCCCTTTGTGAATGATATGTAGCTACTGAGCTGGTTCTGGGACTGTCCCTGACTGTCTTACTGTCCCTGTTCTATAATGAATTAAACACAGTGTACGATAAAAGCATAACTGTATTTCTGCTTTGTGTCTTTGCTGAGCAGAGCTGAGGCTGGTGGTGCTGGGCCGGGCGGGGGCAGGAAAGAGATCAGTAGTCCAGACCATCCTGGGCCTGCAGGACTCTGAACCCGGCACAGAGGCCGCCGTCGTCCAGGAGTGCAGCAAACACAGAGGAGAGGCCGCAGGCCGACAGGTAGGACGGAAACACACACAACATCACACTGCAATTACATTTTCAAAGCTCTTTGTTATTTGTTTTACTTCAATTGAATAAAAAAAAAATAAAAAAATATGCAAATTCACTGAAAGTAGTGAATTTTAGATTTGAGTCTGTCTGGAGCAGCGGCCCCCTTTAACCTTCACATCTCGGATTATGAGCCTTTTTATCCAGAATGTGATCACGTGTGTTTCCTGTGGATCTGGTCTCCAAACATCTGGCCAGAGGACTACAGTTAAAAACTGATCCAGCTGGCTAACACTGGCACATGCATGGAAAGACTGATCAGTGTGCGTTGTCCTTTTTATAAATATAATAAATAAAGACAATGAAATGAAACTGAGGACTCTAAGTGCAATTACTTACGTTGTTGCCTTATATTTAGTAATATAAATGTTATCAATGGATGCTAATGCATTTGTATACAAAATTATCATCATTGCATTGCAATCACCTGGACAGTTCTTAAAGTTATAATGTGTAAAATGTGCTTACACATGTACTTAAACATGCACCGACGTTCTTTCCATAAACTCCCGTCTTCTCATTGCATTTTGTTAGAGTAACGTATTGATTTGTTGCAGTAATGACTTTAGAAGCAAAAAAATAAAGGATTGAAACCCAAAACTGTTAATAATAATAATAATAATAAATAATAATAACTAATGGCGCTTACCCATTGCTAGTACTAACTGTCTCCATAGACAGTTAAAGTAATAGACCAACAGATCCCGTTGCTTTGGACAGAGACCAGTAAAGGATAGTAGAAGCCCTTTTCCGGTGATGGCTGAGCGTGCCCCGTCCTATTTTACAGTTTTTACTAATTGTACAGTTAAAATCTAATCCCTGGGGATTAGTGACGATTCTCTCCGACCAATTAGCAGTCTGCAGGTTTTCATGCCACCTTTAGGTATCGCCTCAGCTTGCCTGGAGCCTTGACTGAGGTGGCACTACAGTGGTACCAGGGACTTTTTTATAGAATAGAAAAACATAAAAGTCGAGTCGAGTCGAGCAGATACCATGCAATCCAAAAACACCCTAACAGACTTTTCTCCGATCCAATGAAGCTTTTGTCTTTAAACCTTTTGAGTGTTGTTTATGTATGATCTGCTCTAGCTTTCCCAAAGTTTCAGACACCAGTTTGGTGATAATAACGGTCCAAAATGATGTTGAATTGCATTTTTTTTCCTTTTAATCGAAAAACATCACACTTTCTTGAGAATAAAAGATAAAAGACGCTTAGACCCCTCTGCCAAACATGCACCATGCACGCCTCATTCTGCAATGAACCCGGGGAAACACTGTTCTCATCCTCGGTTCTGTGCTTGTGCCACCTCTCGGTAGGTTGTGGTCTTCTCCAGTCCGCCGTGGTTCGGCTCCGGCTGCGACCCCGAGGAACGGAGACGCCACATCTCGTCCTTTATCGCTCTCTCCAGCCCCGGGCCACACGCCTTCCTGCTGTGTGTCCCCGTGAACCAGCCGGCCGACGCCGAGGCCAAGGCGCTGGACGTCCTGAAGGAGCTGTTCGGCCCCTCGGCGGTCAGCAACAACACCGTCGTGCTCTTCACCTGCACCGAGGAGCTGGCGGAGGACGAGCCGCTGGAGGAGTACCTCGTCACTTGGCGCAAGGACCTCCGGGCGCTGGTGGAAAGATGCGACGACCACTACCACACCCTGGAGACGCGTGGCGGGGAAGCGGAGCAGGCGCGGGCGGTGGAGGAGCTGCTGGAGAAGGTCGAGCAGGCGGCGAGAGAGGGCGGGACGCCACACGTGAGTTGCGCTCTGTACCTCGAGGCCGAGGAAAGAGTCCGAGAGACACAGGTGGAGATCGCGAGACGGAGGAGAGGAGATGACTCACGACCCGAGGACAACATCACGGAGGAAGAGATGGAGGCCGTGCGGGACGAAGCAGAGAGGAGCGTAGACTTAAATGTGAATATAGAAAGTGTTTTCCCCTCTGCAGTCTCCCCTTCGTCCCCGGCTCACGCCTCGTCTCTCTGGGGCTGGTGGGAGAAGCTGAAGGCCTGGATGAGGTGGCTGCCCATGATGGTGAGAGTGGAGTCCCTGCTGGGATCACTGGTCAGCCTGTTCATGGGGGGGCAGTATGGAGGTATGGTGGGGGCCACTGTGGGATCGGTGGCTACTGAGGTAGGGAGAAGAAAAGTAAAGAAAACTAAATGAGAGGCCATCTTGTGTTAATGTATTTTGCATTTAGTTGCACTTTAAAGGGTAACTTTGGTATTTTTCCAACTTATTTCCCCATGTATTTCTGTGTCAAAGTGACTGACGGGAACAACAATCTTTGACATTGGTCGACTACTGAATAAAACTGCAGCAGTCGGCAGCGGCGAAACAAGCTGCGATGTAACGTTATTGGGCAATTGCGCAGCGTCAATTTCCATCCACTAAAAGTTCAGTTTTTGCTGCTGAAAGGCTCAGATTATTCTTTTTTCATTTAAAGATCTTGAGAATTTGGCCCACCCATGAGAGAGAGAGAGATCATAACTTTCAAACGAGTAAAGTTGGTCAGATACAGTATTAGGGACCACTATGATCTATATAAAGAGACTTCAGATACAGTATTAGGGGACCACTAAGGTCTATATAAAAGAGACTTCAGATACAGTATTAGAGATCACTAAGGTCTATATAAAAGAGACTTCAGATACAGTATTAGAGATCACTAAGGCCTATAATCTGAGCCTGTCAGCGGCAAAAACTGATCTTTTACTGGACAGAAACTGATGAACATTTGTCCTGTAGGGTCACAGTCCACGGCTGCCTGTTACAGCGTTCTGGCTCAATACTGGACCGATTTCAAAGATTTGTGTTCACGTCACTCGCTTATGGCGTTCTTTCCACTGCATGGTACCTACCTGACTTGCCTTGACTCTACTCGCCTTTTATGGGGGGGGGGGGGGGGGGGGGGTGGCGCTCTTGTTCAAAGAGACAGGCCTAAAACGTTACAATTCCGTGTATTTTTAACCCTTTGTTGAACAGAAAGCGCCATCTGGTGGGCTTAGAAAGTAAAGATTTCACCCAGGAGAGCGGGGTTTGTGTCCCGCGTCAGTCCTTACTGGTCCCGTTGCCACGTGTGATGGAACCGTAAGCCCCCCCCCCCCATGACCTTTTCCTCAACCTAACAGCGTTAAAAAGGGACCCCCAATAGTCCCGACCAATCGCGTGTAATATGACAACGACAAAAACACCTGACCAAACGTCCATATGTTACGAGATGGGAGTGAGAATGTGTTGTCCCACACACACACACACACACACGCAGGCCCTGCTATTGTCTTAAAGAGGTCGACACACACACTAACGCACAAGCACGAGACACTGAAGCCCAAGTTGCTCCCCAGACGCTATGTAGCTGTCGGCTGCTCCTAATCCTCAGGAGGGATTCAATTTCACTACATTGTGCTGTATGTTAAAAACAAGAGAGTTTCTGTGAGAACAGAACAGGTGTGATACTGCAGGAGGATGCACACCGGCGGGATTATTAGTGATCTACAAAGAACAGATTCATTATTTATTCAACATTTAAATATTATCAGCTTTGAACCGCCTATAACGCTTGTGTTGTCTTCCCGTCGGCTGTGTAACTTTTAGTGTTTCTAGGTCAAAATGTAAAATTAAAAGAAAAATGTCAACGTTTTGTTCATATATTTTTTAATGATTTTTTTGTCACTTTCTTCCCACGTCATATGTCACTTTCCACCATGTTTTATACATTTTTTTTCCAATGTTTTTTAAAATCTTCTTCCTCAGATGCTCTTCATTAAATAAAGCACCCAAATTAATTTAAAGTAGTGAACTTATCATTTGTTGTACTTGTACCGAGCGTTGCGGGGAACTTCCACGTTATTTCTTTTGACAATTTGGTTGAAAGAAAACCCAAATTTCTGATATAGAAACTTTTTGAAAACGGGTCAGATTTGAGGACAACATGAGGGTTAATTAACCTTCCTGTCTAGAGTGGTGCAACCATAGACTGTATATTATCAATAATAATTAATATTATCGGTCTATGGGTGCAACAGAGATATGTATTTTTTAATTTTATTACTTTATTGCAAAGATAAAACACTACCCAGAATCCTCCACATGGTGGAGACGTTGACCTTTATATTGTAGACGTTTGAAACGTTTGAGGTGATCTTTACTTTAAATTTACGAGCAAATAAAAGCTGTTGTTTCAAGTTCATTTATCATTGTTATGTTTCTCTGATCTTTAATTTAAGTAATTTCTTTTTCTTTTTACAGAGTTTGATCAAGTTGTGGAGCATTTTCTCTAACTTAAAGATGTCTAACGTTATACAAAAGGCAAGTGTAAAAGCATGGGGGCCCTCCTTTTAGATTTGAATGTTTGAAAGCTAAATAGAGTTAAATATGCTGCAGAATGAGGTGCGTGGATAAAGTTCACAGGAGGATTCATGCTGCCTGAACTCGGCTGAAAGCAGCCGTCTCTCCCACAC
>NC_048421.1:2057870-2061073 GCF_013103735.1 Etheostoma cragini | reverse complement strand
CCCCCCCCCCCCCCCCGTGTCTCTGTGCTGGCGGCTCTGCCTCAGGAACAGCTAGGCGTTTCCGAATGTGGGTGGTCCGGCCGAGACGGGAGGGAGAGGGAGGGAGAGACCGAGAGAGAGAGAGAGAGGGAGGGAGAATTAGCCCTGCTCTCATGTTTCCCTGAAAAGAGAAGGGAGGGAGGGAAAGACACAAGAGAGAAGGAGAGTGAGTGAGAAGCAGTGAATGCGAGGGGGAGAGCGAGAGAGAGAGAGCGAAAGTCAAAAGGCACAGAACAAGCTGCGGGACTACATCTGTCTTCCAGATGTGGCCTCCACAGTTGTCTGAAACAGGAAGAAAAAAAAGGTTTTAAAAGTAAAGGAAAATTGGTGCTAAACAGTTTTTTATTGTCGGGGATTACACATACGGTACGGACTTCGGTAAACAAGAATCCACCGGGACGTATGCTGCTTTTCTTCTTCTCTCTTCATGAAACGGCACACTCCTTGAAGTTGATGTCCATGAACGAACACCTGTCCAAATATTATGCAGTCTTAGTGGACACACAGACGGAGAGAGAGCAAATGATGGAGTTGGCATTATATAGAGAGAAATTAATGAGAATTTCTTTAGAGGGGGAGGATTTATTTCTTCAGAAGGATATAAACGTAAAAAGATAAAAAAATAAACAAATGAAGGCCAGTTCTGAGTCAGGAGTGTCGGCCAATATCAGTTTCAGGAAGATGAGACATAATAGGGATATAATAAAAAAAAAGGGGGGAAAGAAAAAGGGATGGATGGATGGAGAGAGTTTGATTTGTGCCTGTGTGTTTAAGCAAAGCCAAAATCTGAACAAACATATGAAGGAATCACCAGTGAGCCATCATTAACACGCAGGCTGGAACCTCTGCTCCTCTCCCTCGGAGCAAAAATGTTGCTCTAAGGGCCTTGTGGTCCCTCGGTGGATTGGGGGGGGTGGTGGGGGGTTGGGGGGGTGGTGGGGGGGTTGGTGGGGGCAAGTCCGCTGTGAGACGTGGAAGATATTTTGTTGTTATTATGGCGCCCTACGGGCTTAAGAAAGACAGCAAGACAAAGGAAATCAACAAGATTGCACACTTTTTTTCCTTAAAAGCACAGTGTAATATCCCCTCACGGCTGGTTTATTAAACTTCATCAATTCATGCTCCAGAGATAACAATGGCATTGCATTTTAATATATATATATGTATATAAATATAGAGAACTTTCAGAATTCATCATATTCGAACATTTAAATCGGATGATTAATGATGAAAAATGCACAGCTGTTCTGGACTCGGAGAGATTTTACACAAAATACAGAAAACTTCAAAATGAAGTTAAAATTCAGTTGAATTTTATTTTTAGTGTTAAAACACAAGAGATGCCATCTCGACACTTTACAGACAGAGTAGGTCTGTCTAAATCCTCTGTCAAAAGAACAATAATAAAAAAAGGACACCGATGTGAATCACGTTAGTTTTCAGTAATTACATTTAAAATAAACACTCAAAAATCTGAAATCTAATTTTTTATTTTTTACTTTGAAATAAAAAATAAATGAAAAAAAAGTTGGTGTAAAGAAAGCAATGGCAATCACAAAAATATACATAAGCATAAACCTGAGAACCTTGGATAAAATACAGTATCAACACAAGACAATGTGTCTTGACCCCACGCACACACAAACACACACACACACACACACACACACACACACACACACACAGCCTGAGAGAAAGGTTTTGAGATGGATAGAAAGACAAATACATGATACTTTATTTATCTGGGGAGATATGAGTGTCTAGCAGCTCACATTTTAACCATTTATTTGAGTCCACATGGAGAAAATGATTCAGGGACACAAATATTACAGAAGCATGACAACACACACGCAAACCCACGGACACGTCTTTACAACACAACTTAATAAGCACAACACTCTTCTAGTTAGAAGTCCAGGTATGGCCCAGTACACCAAGTATGGCCCAGTACACCAGGTATGGCCCAGTACACCAAGTATGGCACAGTACACCAAGTATGGCACAGTACACCAAGTATGGCACAGTACACCAAGTATGGCCCAGTACACCAGGTATGGCCCAGTACACCAGATATGGCCCAGTACACCAAGTATGGCCCAGTACACCAGGTATGGCCCAGTACACCAGGTATGGCCCAGTACACCAAGTATGGCCCAGTACACCAGGTATGGCCCAGTACACCAGGTATGGCCCAGTACACCAGATATGGCCCAGTACACCAGGTATGGCCCAGTACACACTCTTTTTGGCCAGGTGCTGTTGAGCAAGGCACCGTACCCCACCAGCCGCTCAGTGTGCTGGTTCAGCTCCATTAGTACATGTATAGATCCTGAGCATGTGTGTGTGTAGTTCAGGACTGTGTGTGATTACTAACAAAGTGTGGACACAGAGTGTAAATTGTAATTTCCCCATTGGGGATCAATAAACAGATTAAAATTCAAATTAAATTAAAATTAAATCCCAAGTAGTAGTTTTATTATTGCACTTTTGTCGGAGTTGTGTCCTAGGCGACCAAATATGAAAACGAGTAGTCTGCATCTCTATCCTAGCTATGAGGTGGTTTGCATTTAACCCTTGTGTTGTCCTTCCGAGTCAAAAACGGACAAACATTTGACATTTTTGACCCTTTTTCCGACTTTTTAAAGTTTTCACTAACACCACCTTACTACCACTTGTTTTACACCGTATACTTTTGGGAATTCATGGTCAATAACCCTAATTATCATAGAATTACACTTAATATTTGAGTTAAAAAGCAGAAATTATGAATTCATTTGACTAATAGTTAAAATCAGAGGAAAAAACAGATGAGTTTAGTCAGGAATGAAAGTGATCAAATATATATTTGCAGTGAGCGTTGTAAGGAATCCGATCCATGTTTTTGGGCTAATTTGGTTAAAAAGAAACCCAGATGCTCCCCCCACGACCCGATACCGGATAAGCAGACGGAGATGGATGGATGGATATTTCAGATTTGACCCGAGGACATCATGAGTGTTGAGTACCTGGGTGTAGACTCCTCCTCCACGCTGGAATCAAAGGTGCAGCCTTCCTCCCAAAATACCCCCAAATCCCCAAATCATTCACATGAATGCAACAATTCAACATAATAATTAAAAATGCACACAGAGGATAAGAGCAGCATAACTAAAACAGTACAGCTG
>NC_048421.1:2057512-2057844 GCF_013103735.1 Etheostoma cragini | reverse complement strand
TGTTAAAAAGACTAATGGCTGTGGGGACAAAGGATCTCCAGATTTTCAACAAATTAAAACAATCCAATTCAAACTCAAATGTAAACACATCTCCACTACGAGCAGAATAACAGTCCGCTGGTTTCTGCTAGATCTTCATTCTGGATCAAATACCCCGGGTACCCCGGGCACAGCAAGAAGACCTCTGAGGCCGGATGACCGAGCAGGAGTACCCTGTACGTGAATAACAGCTAAATCCCCAAAAAGACAGCATAACAATGGGCTCCACAGGAGAGAAATTAAACACACAAATGCCATGTATCAAAATATCAAAAGTGTAACATTCGGCCTGT
>NC_048421.1:2051938-2057391 GCF_013103735.1 Etheostoma cragini | reverse complement strand
TCTCTCTCTCTCTCTCTCTCTCTCTCTCTCTCTCTCTCTCTCTCTCTCTCTCTCTCTCTCTCTCTCTCTCTGGGTGTGCTCACTGCGAGCCCTCTCATCTTTTTCCCATTAGAGCTGTTTTTTATGTTCCTTCTTAGCGTGAGCCGCGTGTGTGGCTGCAGTTGTTTATGAAGCAATGCTTGCCCCATCCGTGTGTGTGTGTGTGTGTGTGTTTGTGTGTTTGTGTGTGTGTGTGTGTGTGCGTGCACAACGTGGATTTTCTGCAACAAGTTGGCCAGAATATCCCACAAAACTAATCACAGTGATAGCATGTGAAATAGTAAAAAATAGTATTTATGTATATGTTTTAAATTAAATCATCACAGTGCACATAATGGGATTTAGAAGTTGTCTAAATGTATCGTAGAACTATTTTAACACTATCCCGAATATGAGATTTAAAAACAAAATTTAAAAGCAGTGGTTGTCCACCTTGTTGTCTCCAGGCGGGCCCTCACAGCGTGTCAGATCAACTGAAGCCTACGTCTGCATCACCTCCACCAGTCCTCTGTTCCATGTGTCCATTTGAATGGATTTAAATGTTATTTAACACTTTTAACCATTTAGAACATTTTTACAGTGTGTTTTTGTCAGTGTTTTGGTCGGTTTGGCCCAGTGGTTAGTAACAGAAGTATTTATCTGTTACTCGTAGATACATTGGGCCTCGAAAGTTAGGGCACTCCAGGTAAAAATGTGTATTTATGTGCATAAAGAATTTTGCACATAAGGATTTATTTCCATCATTTACACTTTCAAAATAAAATAAATCTAAAAAATGGCGTCTGCAGAAGTTTGGGCCCCCTGCAGAGTTTATAGCATGCAGAGCCCTGACAGCGTCATGGATTGTTCTCAGTCGTGGTCTGGAAAGACCAGGTGATGTCAATCTTAAGGTTTTGAATGCCCAGACTCATCTGACCCCCCCCCAACAATCTGCACCATGCTACCTCCACTCTACTTGTGGCTAACTGCATGTTAACTGCAACCTGGTGTTCAGGTGTTGTAGCTGACTCGATATGTGCTGTATATTTATATATCTGTATATTGATATAGATATATATACATACAGTATATATTTATTTTTTAGGGATCAAACAAACTATTAACTTCATTTAAAAAAGTTAGATTATTTTATTGATTAATTGTTTGGTCTTTGAAATGTCAGAAAGTGAAAAAGGTCAATCCCAGTTTCTCAAAGTCAGTCCAAAACCCAGAAATATTCAATTTAAAATCTCCATATTTGAGCGGATTGAAAAAAGCATGTTCTGCCATGTGTGCATGGAAAAGTACTTTAACAAATAATCGAATATTGGCACTGATTTTTCTGTCAATCAACTGATCGATCAGTCGACTAATAGATTGGTTTAAAGCAGCTCTATATGGGCTACATTAAACAAATCGTGATTCCTGTTGTTTTCTTTCTTACCAGAGACCCCTGGTTGGAAATCACTGATTTAAAGCGTTGTAACCTTAGTTACTGTAGACAATGCATCTTTGCTTTTTTTTTTTTTTTATTACATAACTTTACCATCATTGATTCAGCGTTGCTACTTTGGCTTACATGTCTCCTTTGGCTGAAACTCTCAAAACGAAACAACGCCAGGTAGGAACTTTAGAGTCCTGTAACTTTAGTTCCTACCTTTTGCGGGGGACAGTTGTTTTTAGTGGTGTGCGATACTCAAACATGTAAACAACAAGTAAATACAGGGCCAGCATCGCTGGTACTGATACTTTTTAAAAACGAAGGAGGAGTAATTTTCATGGCCTTTAGCCTAAGTGTTTTTTGTGATTTTACATGTGTGTTGTTAATAAGTTAATTAATAACATCAATAAGTTAAAACTCAGGACAGATAAATTGTATAAAGTGTTGTGTGACCGCTGTATCTTACAGCCTTTTTACAAATTATACAGCTTGTCGAAAACATGGCCACGTGGTGCTCCTCTTCCTCTCGGCTATTCATCTGCTCTGTCTCTGTCTCTGTCCTGCTTGTGTGTGTGTGTGTGTGTGTAGGTGTGTGTGTGTGTGTGTGTGTGCTGCTGGCCACCGCCGGGCCTGGCTTTCCATAGCTGGTTGCTTGCTTGTTTGCCTGGCGCCGCTGAGTCATGTGACGGTACAACATCAAAACACAAAGGGGTGTGTGTGTGTGTGTGTGTGTGTGTGTGTGTGTGGGGGGGGGGCAGCAGTGCACACTGGAGAGAAACTGAAACAAGTATCGTAAGTATCGATCGTAGTAAGTATCGATCTCATTACACTGGTTTGATCAATCAACGTTGAATTCGGCGAATTGACATTTGTTTTCATGCTTCTGGACACACACGGATGTCCACCCAGGAGCGACCAATGAACATCAGAATAACTGCGTCTTACAGTCTTATCGTCCTGCACCGGTCAGTTGATCTAGTTCTGTGAGACAGGGTTACCTTTAAAGAGGACACCTTATTTGTGAGACACTTCCACTAGTTTTACACACTCTGATCTATTCCTGCACCCTAGTGTCCCCAGACCCTGTCCCCAAAGCTCCCTGAGAATGGTTAAATACAGTTGGACACTTCCATGCATAAATACCAACCTATCAAATCTCAACGATGTTATCGATATTTGGGATGCCCCACCCCCCTAATTTCCACCGGTTGCGAAACGTCTCAACACTTTTGTTGACGCTCTTTATTCGTGTTTGTCACTTTTGTGACGTTTTCAACACTACGTAACACTAACTTATTAACTTGAGTAAGACAGTTATTTTTTTGAATCTATGCTCAATAAACCTCATTTATAGGAAATTCTACCTAATGTTTGAGTTAGAAAAGCAGAAATTAGGAATTATTGAGACTAAAATTAAAGGAATGGATGTTGATGATAATCACAGACTGGAATATGTCAACTTTTACTCAATACTATTTCAAAAACACTTCAATATGTTTTCCAAATGCTATAAAATTGAATAAGACGCCCCAAAATTAATGAAAGTAGAGATGTGTTCTTGCTAAAGAGCGTTGTGTGGAATCAATCATGTTATTTGGGGGAATTAAAAAGAACATTGATATAGGAAAACGGATCAATTTGACCCGAGGAGCACATGAGGGTTAACCCAAGAACCCAAGAGAACATGTTGCCAGTTAAGAAGGACTGGAGGACAACACCAAATCAAGGGTTACAGTGTCTCCGAAATAAAGAATAGGTGACAAGATTAAATTGCTCTAAAATATTTTGATGGACTCTAAAACAAAGACAGAGATGTTATCTCCCAAACCTTTAAACACCGGAAAGAGAAAACATCTGCACGTCATCCGCTCTGTCGTCTCACATGACTCTGATTGTACATTCAGATGTCGAAGCACTGCAGCTGACGTGAAGCAGCTCCATCCTCAGGCTCTCCGCCACGGAACAAGGTGCAGGGACGGACAGGAACACAAAATACAACAGGAAAGACGCCCCACAGACAACAAGAATACCAAATCACACACAGCTGCTGAGGTTAGGGCTCAAAGTCAAAGTCAAGGTCAAAGTACTTTTATTGGTCTCCCTAAGGAGACATTTGCTTTGGACACTGAGCAACTCACTTAGCTGGAAAAGTTACAGACACAACGACAACACAAGGGTTAAAAACAATTAACCCTTGTGTTGTCAAATTGACCCGTTTTAATGTGTTTTATATCAGAAATATTAGATTTCTTTCAACCAAATTGCCCAAAAATAACGTGGATGATTGCATACAGTGGTCTTCAGGTAAAGTTAATGATTACTTTCATTGATTTTTTGGGGGGTTTTATTTAATCTTATAGCATTTGAAATATTTTTTTTAATGGTTTCAAAACAGCATCCGGACTAAACTTTGACATAACATCCTCTGATCTTAACTATTAGTCAAAATAATTCATAATTTCTGCCTTTTTAGCTAAAAACTTACATATAATTTGATACAAATGAGGTTGAAAGACAAATGTACAGTCAACATGTGGGCTACTTGAGGGCCACTCGCTGACTGCTTTTAGGGATCGGAAGTGGCATGATGTGTGTATCTTATGTGTGTTTTATGCTGTTTTTTGTCTTTGGAGCACTTTGCTAAACTACGCATATAAATAAAATAAGCTTAGAACTGGATGTAGGCTAAGTGGAGTTGCTCTGGGTGAACCAGCCAGCGTGAGAATCACCTTTCCCCCCCTCACACCTGAACTCTGTCCAGATGTGACGGAGGAAGTTCTCTCATGGAAAGACACTAGGAGAATAAAAAGACAGAGGAGGAGGAGGATGAGGAAGAGGAGTAAAGCTCCTTGCACACTGAGTCTGAACTTTTTTTGCATGTTAAAAAAATCGCTAAAACTGAAAAAATACAACAGAAAAACTATTTGCACATTTATCAGGGATGTGTCGGCGGGGGACGGGTGGGCGAGGCAGCTTTATTTGCACATTTGAGCAACAGGGCGCTTCAAAGAGCTTTACATACAACGATTAACCCTCGTGTTGTCTTCCCGTAGATTGGTACTATAAATGAAATTGAATTGAATTGAATAGGATGACAGATACGAAAAAAAGGACATTTTGGATCTGTGTACTTAAGGCTTGGATAACGTTGTGAGGTCTGGTTCAGGTTTTGCACGCCCTGCCGTCATCTGTCTGTTTAAAGGGAATTCTAAAATATGGTCGCCACATTTGTGTCATTTCTTTTCACTCTTACAACCTTAACATACGTCCTGTCACTTGGAAACCAGCAAAAAAAAAAAAAGCTCGGGCTTAACTAATACCCAATGGAGACATGTCAAAATCAGATGACTTTAAATGAGTTCCAGTTGGACCCGGGTCTCCTGCCAAGGCGCTGATGAACAGCGAGTAGGAGGGTAAGGTCGGGGACTAACAGCCCGGCACATTAGCCTACTGTGGGACGTTTCAAAGGCGGTGTCTGGGATGAGTGGAGGCGTGCGGGTGGAGGAGGGCGGCAGCTACATGTTTTTAAGGTATTTGCAGTCTTGCATAAAGTAGGCCTACTTGAAAGCAATACTTGAGTAAAAGTAAATGTTTCTAACCAAAAGTTACTTTGGTAGAAGTTAAAGTCACCTTTTAGAATATTACTTGTAATAGACTTGAATTGCTCATATTATGTTTTTGGGCTTTTTCCCTTTCCTTTATTGTGTTATACCTCTTGTTGTGCATGTTACAGGTTTACAAAGTGGAAAAACCCAAATATCACCCCCAAAGGGACTTACCGTCTCCAACAGAAGACACTGTTGACAAACTGCTCCAAACAGCTCTACTGTAGTCCAGCCTTCACTACAGAGACGAACATGAGTCACTTTGTAACACACGTTATAATGCTCACCTAGCTGCTAGCATAGCACGCCCACATACTCTGCTCCTGACTGGCTAGTAGTCCTTACCTAGGTACTGTCAGGGCCCTCATACTCTGCTCCTGACTGGCTAG
>NC_048421.1:2039728-2051772 GCF_013103735.1 Etheostoma cragini | reverse complement strand
ACTGTCAGGGCCCTCATACTCTGCTTCTGACTGGCTAGTAGTGCTGACCTAGGTACTGAGCATGTGCAACTCCCAGCAAAGATGGAACACAACTGCATTGTCTAACTTTGTAGCCAAAACCGAGAGCTCAACACACAGGCTGAAAAAAAAGAAGTATTAAGTATCTGGCATGTAGTACTTGGTTATCTAAAGTAATTTTCTGAAATTATTGGTAACTACTGGAAATAAAAGTTTAAAAAAATCTTTGATTGCTAACTTTATTGTGGCTTCCTTATTGTAAAGTGCACTATTCAGGGTTTACACACCTTCTGAAACATTACATTCAAGGTCTGAAAAACAGAAACAGAATTTTAATGTCTTTGTAAGAAAGAATCTTTCACTCCAATTTAAGAAAACATTTCATGCAAGCAGTGTTGGAATGTAACTAAGTACATTTACTCAAGTACTGCACTTAAGTACACATGTGGAGGTCCTTGCACTTACTTTTATTCTCGTGCCACTTTCTACTTCTACTCCACCACATATTGTACTTTTTACTCCACTTCGTTAATGTAACAGTTTTATTTACCTTACAACTTCTATCATAAATGAAACCAGCCAACAATACAACGGCCTACTAAGTCCAGCTGAAACAATTAGACATACACACACACACACACACACACACACACACACACACACACACACACACACACACACACACACACACACACACACGCACGCACACACACACACACACAACTGGTTGGATCGTTTCCACTTTCTAGAATGGAAGGATTGTTCTGCATTGAGTTTTACTTTTAGTACATTTTCCAGATGATACTTACATATTTTTACTCAGCTTACATTTTCAATGCAGGATTTGTACTTGTAACAGTATTTTTTCAGTGTGGTACTAGCACTTTTACTTAAGTAAAGGATCTGAGTACTTCTTCCACCACTGCTTGCAAGTAACGCAGATGCTCAGGGGAAATCCAGTGGAGTAAAAGTACAAGTTTCCAGAAATTTAAACAACAAAGTAAAGTACAGATGCGTCAAAATGCGACTTAAGCCGGCCTTACGGTAACCAAGTATTTGCACTTTTTATAACACTGGGCTTCAGATAGAACATAGGACTGAGTGGATGGCCCCTGCGCTCACCATAATTGATGAATAGTGTGGTCCACATTAAGTGACATGCGCCGTTGGTTGTAAGTGGGTGCGATGATTGGGGGGCCTTTTGAAGCTCGGGGGCCGTGGGCTGTGTTTGAACCGCCAACAGAGACCCCTCTTCTCTGTAAAGGACACCAGAATGTGGTTTGGTCGGTAGGGTTTGGGGGTGGGGGGGTGATTGTATTATTCCTGCTGCAACACAGACTTAATTCAAGGCAGATCTGACCCGAGCTCGTTGCTCTCCACTTCTGCTCCATTGGATCAAGTCTTAATCCTGCACTCGCCACATGAATGGGAGACACAAAGAGGGAGCTGCACTCACTCCTGCCATAGACATCAGATGTCACTCAGGTCCATATGCTGTCATGCAGCTCGTGATGGGGATCGCCGTGTCGTATATGAAAGCTGAGGGGAGCTTAATGGAGGCCTAGAAACACCAGAGATGGAGACAGACAAACGGGAAGATTGGAGCCATGTCTTGCGGATATAGTATGCGCCGTCAACCTGGCATTGATCTTCTGTTGCCCTTTTGTTGTTTTCACTACAGTCTTGCATTGCCAGACTTATCTCCATCCACACCACAGACACATTCTGGGATAGGAGAGAAAGATGAAAAGGTCTGTGTTGTTTGCATTTCTTTAGACCAATCCCAATCGTCTAAAGTAAAAAGGTCTCAGGAAAGAACTTGTTCTGGTGGAACATTTGCACCCCACAAAACAAAACGCCACATACGTAATTTAATGAAGTTAACTGTTAACACAATACATTAACGTGACTTATTTAAATTAGCTGGATACATGGTTAAACGTAATTAGCTAATATCAGTGTATCTCCGTGTGTACTTCATCCACAGCAATCCCACCAAGTTGGAGATGGAGTGCATATAAACATTTTTTTTTAAATATCTTTACAATCATTCCCAGAAAGAACCAAGCAGACCTGCCTCGTTGCACGATCCAAATGTTTTCAGCGCGTTTCCGTGTCAATGGGATTTTGAGAACGGCAACACAGAGAGCGGGAAGTGAGCTAGATGTTGTTAGGCTTTGTCCTGGAAATGTACCTCGGTTGACCCAGACCGTAGTTTTCACAGATCCACAGGCCGCACACATCCTCCACCAGGAGAGCCAGAGGAGCTGACCCGTGACACCACTTCAAAGTTGCTGCGTTCAAAACAATCTCTAAATAGGAGCGTCTTGGAAGAAACTTTTCAATGAGCTGTGACTAAAAAACACAAAGCACCTCAAAGCAACACTGGGAAGCATCCCAACTTCCATCATAGCAACACGAGCCTGCACACTCAGCCAAATACATAATAACTCCTGATCTAGAGCCCGTTATTGTCATATCTTTTCAAAGGATGCCAAACCCAAAACACACACTCTGCTCATACACGGCCTTGAGCTAACAAGGGATGCAGACTAAGCTTCAGGGCTTTTCCGACGACTTCGTGCACCAGACAGCGAATTGCGGCGCAGAGGCACTTGCGGTGGGCTCCATGTTTAGTGTGTGTCACGGTCCAGCTCCCACGCAGTGGAAACACAGAGGCCCCCGGGGCGGCGGGTGCTACTGAGTCCCCCTGATCCCCCCATGACGCGCCAGGGGTAGACTTGTCCTTCAATCTCCATCTGAAATGAAAGACAGGCCATTGGTGCGCAGGGATGGGCCTCTGATTTGTTCTGTGGTCCCTTTGAAACCGTGCATCCTGCAGAGGAGAGGAGAAAGGGAAACGTCGAGTAAACATGACAGGCAGGATGGAGGAGAAATAAGATTAAGATGTGCAGCTGCAGTGGCTTTACTTTGCCCCAGAGAGGGCAGTGGAATCAATGTGGAAATGATAATGTAATGTCAAAAAGTGTGCGTTTAACTCTGGTGGAGACTGTCCTCCCCTTGAAGAAGCGTTTTAAGCAATTACGACCTATTTTTACATTTTAGTGGCGGCGCCTTCTAGTGGCCGTGGTAATTATGACGGGAGCAAAGCAGAAAGTAAGGTAGAAACACAGGATGTTCACACGGGAGAGCCGGTCGAGTAACGTTTGACAAAAAAAAGTGTATGGCGAGTTTGTTTTCACTTAACGAACATGTGCCAGGGTCACGTGCCTAACCGGAAGTGAAGTAACGTCTGATTTTAACCCAAACTGCAATCTTTTTCTAAACTTAGCTAAGTGTTTTTAGTGCCTAAACATAACCAAACCGCAATCATTTCACAATGTAAAAGACTTTTTTTTTACTTGCAACCTTTACGTTCAAAACCAAAGTTTTCTGGTTTAGATATGAGATATGATGTAATTAGCCGCCAAGTAATTGGGGAAGAAACAACCCATAGCGTCGTATGGTTTGGAGGACTTGTTGCTCTGGTGCCATGGATACAGAGTCCCTAAAGGGACATCTGAGATGCGTTCAGAAGTACTTATCATCCGGAAAATGCAACAAAATCTACCTGATAGTGTCATCAACAAACTAAACTAAATGATGATCTATTTTATGCTGTGAATGTGAAATGTCTGTCAGCATACATTTACCTGTAGCCTTAAAGTGTTTTCTCCTGATCAGAAAAGTAACTCAAGCTCACCACAAAATCTGTCGTGCTCACATTAAAAAACTTCTGGAGAAAGCTTCTGGTGAGCACAAGAAGAAAAAAAAATCTATACTTTCCTTTAGTGTCTCCATATTGTAATTATATCCTAAAGCTCAAATAAATAAAAGGTCAAAGAACAAGAAGTATAAGTATGTTAAAATCCCGGGACTTCAACGTCAAAGAGATAAATTACAAGTGTTTCTGAACACTGTTTTGGAGCGGGTTTGCTGTCAGATGAACACTGATCAAAGGATACGTTGAATCCCTCTTGCACAAATGTGTTTCAGTTTGTGCATGGTTTGTGCACAGGCGTGGGCCAGAGAGAGAACGAGTGTGTGAGAGACAAATCGGGAGGGAATCAGACAGATTGTGGTGGCTTTGATGTGCGCTCCGAGATCGGCCCTCGAAATAGTTACTAGGTGGAAAAAAAAGCCCAATATCATAGGACAATGTCTCTCTGCAAACCACTACAGTAGGAAAGTGTGTGGCGCTTTGTGTGCGTGTTTGGTGCTGTGATTCGCAAATTGCTTGCACACACACTCATTCATGTGTGCCGACTATCGGGATGTCAATCACTGGGAGTGATGAAATAGAAAGAGGTTTTTTCGCTCCAGTATCCTCAAGCAGGGCGGACAACTGACACGCCTTTAAAGGGAAACAAAACAGCCCACACCACATCTAAATCTTGTCGTATTCTCTTCCCCTTTAGAAGAAACTTTGTGATCAAAACTGCCACCAATGTGCTCCCCATATGTCCACTCCTTTGTTTTTGGAGGAATTGGGGTTTTGGGCACATCTCTCTGTATCTGATCTTTGCTGTCCTGAACATTAAGGGAAGGCTGTGTTTGATTGAACGCTGACAGCCAGTTACTCAGCACGGACTTGATTGTTTCTTTATTGACAACACATACAGCTGCATTAGGAAAATTAGGTGTTATTTACATGTTGTACTACTTTGTAATCTGCAAAGTGACTTTATCATTCAATGTGTTAATTGTCAAAAGTAATGTTTAATATAAGATGAACCCAAGTACCCTTTCACCAACTACCAGTTTTTTGTGGTCTTCATACAAAAAAGATTTGCATGCTACCACTTGCCAGACTGTGGAGTGAGGTCTGGCTCCACCACAGATGCATTTTGGGATAGGAGGGTTTCTTCAAACCAATCTCTTTCTTCTTGGGCGGCGCTAAGCTCTGGACGCAGCGGCTTGACTCTGCAAAATAGTCTCGGGAAGGAACTTGTTTTGGAAGATTTGCATCCAGCAAAAGAAAATGCCACATAAAAAATGTATAAAATGTACTTTTCACACAATACAGTAACTTGAGTTATTTAAATTAGCTGATACATGGTTAAACCTCATTGGCTTGTACCAGTGTGTCTCTGTGTGTACTTCCTCCACAGCAATCCCACCAATCAGTCCCAAAACGTCCCAGTTGGAGAGGAAATGCCATACACATATTCTTAGTAGATCTTTACTCACATCCCGCAAAATAACCAAGCAGCCCTGCATTGTTTCACAATCCAAATTTTGGTAACACTTTACAATAAGGCACACAAAAAAAGGTAGTAAGTAAGTCAGGTAAGAATGATAAAGGCAACACACAGAGGGCAGAAGGTGAGGGATAAAGCCGGACATCTGGCTACGTCCTACTAATATAAACTTCCATTGATCTAGACTGCAGCTGACTCAGCGTATGAATACTTTTAGCTAGCTACGGTTTGTTAACTACATGTTTGGGCTTGCTAACTATTTTACAAGCACTCTCAATTTCAACCTGTGGTGTTCAGGTGTTTCACATGACATATATGAGAGATTTACAGCCTACAAATGAATCACACTTTCTATTTTGTTCAGCTGAAGCACCCCCTGTTGTACAAGTACCTCTGGTTGGAAATCTTTGACCTAAATGGGGCCAAACTGTAAGACTCAAGGCTTAGCAGAGCAAACAGATCCTTCAGATATGAAGCACATCAAGCAATGTCAATGTTTTTTCAATCTAAACTCTGAGATTACTTCATTTTCTAGCACAGTGCCAGACCCCAGTCACAGCCAACATCTGAATACACCATCACTCACTGAAATATTACAGACATTACAGACAACTCACAAGCAACGGCGGGGATTTGAAAAATGAATCCACACATTCACACGGCCCGTCTAATAATTAACGGATGCGATGACTCAATGTGGCCACAGCACGGTATTTATCTGAGGAGGCTGTCATATTTATTTAACTAGGAAGCTAAGACTGCTGAAGTCCAGCCATGTCGTATGTTGGATCGTGTCAGATTGAAACCATGCCACATTAAGCTGATCCCCCACCCTCCTTCCTCTCCCTCTGTTCTGTTGAGGCAGGGTGGTCCGCACTCTGGTGTGTGTGTGTGTGTGTGTGTGTGTGTGTGTGTGTGTGTGTGTGTGTGAGACTGTCACAACAACATGACCCTCAGGAAATCTCTAACATACACACTTATTCTGCTCAGACACGCACATGTAGACCTTGCATTCATACACGTACACACACCACACTCTGTTCCCATCTGCAGGGGGACAGAAACAACAATGCTGCCATTGACACTGACCCTAACCTCCATCCCATCCCTCCGACCCCCGGCCCTCATCACCCTCCCACGTCGCCCCGGCCCGGAGCCGGCCACAGGGCCGCCAGAATGCGGTTCAGGTGCAGGACTCTGCTGTTTCCAATTAGCGGGGCATAAATTAGCATTGCTCTCTTCTGTCCTCTCTCCAAACATTGCTGTCTCTTCATCCATGTCGACCCTCCACACTTCACTCTGCCTCTGACCTCTTGCCTGTATTGCTCCAACACATAAATTCACCTCCTTTATGGTTCTTGTCGGCAACCTCTGCACTCCCCTAACTCAAGCCCCGGTGCTGTTAATGCACAGTGCATTTGATATAAAACCTTCCATTTTCAGTATGTGCGAGTATAAATCCGTTGTCATATATATCTGTCTTCGAAAGGAATTTCACTTTTTTATTTACTGTACCGTGTGGTTACTGTAACTGAGATATTTCACAGAGGACAAGGACAAAACCTGACACATTGCGGCAAGGCATGCACTGATAAGGTTATTCAATTACTCTCCAAGAGGAAATGTAGCCTTATTCCTGGACTTATTACACAGTTTGTTTGCGAGCTTTTTCTTCCACAGGTCAGCCTGTTAAACTGAGTGTTTTTTTTCCAGGGCGGAGAGATCAGCTGCAATGTAGCCAAGTAGGACCTGAGGTCACCCTGGCACTGAGAGTTCACATCTGTTCAAATAAATCCTCCAATGTGCCATCAACAGCAAAGAAACACACCCACCCACACACACACACACACACACACACACACACACACACACACACACATACACACACATGCAATGGTGGAATGTATATTTACTCAAGTATTGCGCTTGAATACACATTTCAGGTGCTGGTAATTTACTTACGTATTTCCATTTGATGCTAGTATAGTATGTTAAAAAATATCATAGTATGGTATGTTGAAAAAAGTCATAGTATAGTATGTTAAAAAAAGTAATAGTTATGAAATAAAAATAAATAATAAATAAGTCATTGTACTCACTTTAGATTACATTAGATTCAACTTTATTGTTATTACACAGGTACAAGGCAACAAAATGCAGTTTGGGTCTAACCAGAAGTACAGTAGCAGTAAGTGCAGGATATACACTGGTTCATAAGTGTAGGACATGGATATGTAATGAATAAATATAGAAATGAATACTATTACAAACAGAATTTTACAGATGGGTTTGTCCTGTGAATGTAGAATATAGATAATAAGTATAAGGATATGTACTGAATATAATATCCAGGTGGTTATTACAATAAGTAGAAATTTTACAGATATGTACATGAACATAATATACTAATGGTTTACAGAGTTTACAGGTCAATATGTACCATTGAATATAAATACAGGCGGCTATAAATAAAGTTTTGGTCAGAAGCCATCCGAATTAAAGTTTTAATTTACTTTTACTTTACTTGTCGAAAAAAGTCATAGTATAGTATGTCGAAAAAGTCTAAAAAAGGCATAGTGTAGAATTTCAAAGAAATAATAAATAAGTAATTGTACTTACTTTACTTTGTTATACCCGAAGGAAGTTTTAGTCATAGCTTAGCATGTTGAAAAACGTCATGAAAAGACATAGTATAGTATGTCGAAAAAATTCATAGTATAGTATGTTAATAAAGGTCATAGAATAGTATGTTGAAAAAAGTCATAGTAAAATATGTAGAAAAAGTCATAGTAAAATATGTAGAAAAAGTCATAGTATAGTATGTTGAAAAAAGTCATGGTAAGTATGTTGAAAACATCTAAAAAGTTATAGTCGAGAATTTCCAAGAAATAATAAAAAAGTCATTGTACTTACTTTACTTTGTTAGTCCCGAAGTATATTTTAGTCATAGTGTAGTATGTTGAAAAAAGTCATGAAAAAGTCATAGTATAGTATGTCCAAAAAAGTCATAGTATAGTATCTTAAAAAAAATCCTAGTATAGTTTGTTGAAAAAAGTCACAGTATAGTATGTTAAAAAAAGTCACAGTATAGTATGTCGAAAAAAGTCATAGTATAGTATGTTGAAAAAAATCAAAAAAGGCATAGTGTTTACAGAGAAATAATAAAAAGTTATTTTTTTCAAAATTTCTCTTCAAAAGTAAAATCACTATGTAGAAGGATTGAACACACAACCTTCAGTCTTCAAAGCTTTCCCTTATCTCCTTAAGCCACACAACCTATCACGCTTACTGGTGTGTCTTTGTGATAATCATTGTATAGTATGTTGAAAAAAGTAATAGTCTTGTAAGTCGAAAAAAGTAATAAAATGGTCATAGTATAGATTGTCAAAAAAAGTCATAACAACGTCATAGTATAGTGTGTTGAAAAAAGTCACAGTATAGTATGTTGAAAAAAGTCATAGTATAGTATGTCGAAAAAAATCAAAAAAAGGCATAGTGTAGTATTTCAAAGAAATAATAAAAAAGTAATTTCTTTCAAAATTTCTCTTCAAAAGTAAAATCACTACGTAGAAGGATTGAACACACAACCTTCAGTCTTCAAAGCATTCCCTTATCTCCATAAGCCACACAACCTATCACGCTTACTGGTGTGTCTTTGTGATAATCATTGTATAGTATGTTGAAAAAAGTCATGGTATACTGTGTGTTGAAAAAAGTCGTAGTATAGTGTGTGGAAAAAGTCATGAAAAAGTCATTGTATAGTATGTCGAAAAAAGTAATAGTATTGTAAGTCGAAAAAAGTCATAAAATGGTATGTCAAAAAAAGTCATGAAAAAGTCATAGTATAGTATGTGGAAAAAGTCATTATAGTATGTCGAAAAAAGTCATAGTATAGTATGTCGAAAATATCTAAAAAAGGCATAGTGTAGAATTTCAAAAAAATTCATAGTATAGTATGTTGAAAAAAGTCATAGTAAAATATGTAGAAAAAGTCATAGTATAGTATGTTGAAAAAAGTCATGGTAACTATGTTGAAAACGTCTAAAAAGTTATAGTCGAGAATTTCCAAGAAATAATAAAAAAGTCATTGTACTTTCTTTACTTTGTTATTCCCGAAGGATATTTTAGTCATAGCTTAGCATGTTGGAAAAAGTCATGAAAAAGTCATAGTATAGTATGTCCAAAAAAGTCATAGTACAGTATAACAAAAAAAAAAATCCTAGTATAGTATGTTGAAAAAAGTCACAGTATAGTATGTCGAAAAAAGTCATAGTATAGTACGTCGAAAAAAATCTAAAAAAGGCATAGTGTAGTATTTCAAAGAAATAATAAAAAATGTAATTTTTTTCAAAATTTCTCTTCAAAAGTAAAATCACTACGTAGAAGGATTGAACACACAACCTTCAGTCTTCAAAGCATTCCCTTATCTCCATAAGCCACACAACCTATCACACTTACCATCATGTCTTTGTGATAGTCATCGTATAGTATGTCGAAAAAAGTAATAGAATGGTATGTCGAACAAAGTCATGAAAAGGTCATAGTATAGTGTGTTGAAAAAGGTCATAGTATAGTATGTGGAAAAAAGTCATAGTATAGTGTATTAAAAAAAATCCTAGTATAGTATGTTGAAAAAAGTCACAGTATAGTATGTTGAAAAAGTCATAGTATAGTATGTCGAAAAAAATCAAAAAAAGGCATAGTGTAGTATTTCAAAGAAATAATAAAAAGTTATTTTTTTCAAAATTTCTCTTCAAAAGTAAAATCACTACATAGCAGGATTGAACACACAACCTTCAGTCTTCAAAGCTTTCCCTTATCTCCTTAAGCTGGACAACCTGTCACACTTGCCATCATGTCTCTGTGATAGTCATTGTATAGTATGTCGAAAAAAGTAATAGTATTGTAAGTCAAAAAAAGTCGTAAAATGGTATGTCAAAAAAAGTCATGAAAAAGTCATAGTGTAGAATGTTGAAAAAAGTCATAGTATAGTATGTCGAAAAAGTCTAAAAAAGGAATAGTGTAGAAAATTCATAGAAATTCATAGTATAGTATGTTAAAAAAGTTCATAGTATAGAATGTCAAAAAAAGTCATGAAAAAATCATAGTATAGTATGTTGAAAAAGGTCATAGTTTAGAGTTTCAAAGAAATAATAAAAAAGTCATTGTACTTACTTTAGATTACATTAGATTCAACTTTATTGTCACTACACAGGTACAAGGCAACGAAATGCAGTTTGGGTCTAACCAGAAGTACAGTAGCAGTAAGTGCAGGATATACACTGGTTCATAAGTGCAGGACATGGATGTGGAATGAATAAATAGTAGTAATAGTATAGTGTGTTGAAAAAAGTCATAGCATTGTAAGTCGAAAAAAGTCATAGAATAGTATGTCGAAAAAAATCATAATATAGTTAATTGAAAAAAGTCACAGTATAGTATGTCGAAAAAAAATCTAAAAAGGCATAATGTAGTATTTCAAAGAAATGATAAAAAAGTCATTTTTTTCAAAATTTCACTTCAAAAGTAAAATCACTACGTAGAAGGATTGATCACACAACCTTCAGTCTTCAAAGCATTCCCTTATCTCCATAAGCCACACAACCTGTCACACTTACCATCATGTCTTTGTGATAGTCATCGTATAGTATGTCGAAAAAAGTCATAGAATGTTATGTCGAACAAAGTCATGAAAAGGTCATAGTATAGATTATCAAAAAAAGTCATAAAAAAGTCATAGTATAGTGTGTTGAAAAAGGTCATAGTATAGTATGTGGAAAAAAGGCATAGTATAGTGTATTAAAAAAAATCCTAGTATAGTATGTTGAAAAAAGTCACAGTATAGTATGTTGAAAAAAGTCATAGTATAGTATGTCGAAAAAAATCAAAAAAAGGCATAGTGTAGTATTTCAAAGAAATAATAAAAAGTTATTTTTTTCAAAATTTCTCTTCAAAAGTAAAATCACTACATAGCAGGATTGATCACACAACCTTCAGTCTTCAAAGCTTTCCCTTATCTCCTTAAGCTGGACAACCTGTCACACTTGCCATCATGTCTCTGTGATAGTCTTTCTATAGTATGTCGAAAAAAGTAATAGTCTTGTAAGTCGAAAAAAGTCATAAAATGGTATGTCGAAAAAAGTCATAGTAAAATATGTAGAAAAAGGTCATAGTATAGTATGTTGAAAAAAGTCATGGTAAGTATGTTGAAAACGTCTAAAAAGTTATAGTCGAGAATTTCCAAGAAATAATAAAAAAGTCATTGTACTTTCTTTACTTTGTTATTCCCGAAGGATATTTTAGTCATAGCGTAGTATGTTGGAAAAAGTCATGAAAAAGTCATAGTATAGTATGTCCAAAAAAGTCATAGTATAGTATATTAAAAAAAATCCTAGTATAGTATGTTGAAAAAAGCCACAGTATAGTATGTTGAAAAAAGTCATAGTATAGTATGTCGAAAAAAGTCATAGTATAGTACGTCGAAAAAAATCTAAAAAAGGCATAGTGTAGTATTTCAAAGAAATAATAAAAAAGTAATCTTTTTCAAAATTTCTCTTCAAAAGTAAAATCACTACGTAGAAGGATTGAACACACAACCTTCAGTCTTCAAAGCATTCCCTTATCTCCATAAGCCAGACAACCTGTCACACTTGCCATCATGTCTTTGTGATAGTCATCGTATAGTATGTCGAAAAAAGTCATAGAATGGTATGTCGAACAAAGTCATGAAAAGGTCATAGTATAGTGTGTTGAAAAAAGTCATGAAAAAGTCAAAGTATAGTATGTCAAAAAAAGTCATGAAAAAGTCAAAGTACAGTATGTCAA
>NC_048421.1:2032488-2039628 GCF_013103735.1 Etheostoma cragini | reverse complement strand
CATAGCAGGATTGAACACACAACCTTCAGTCTTCAAAGCTTTCCCTTATCTCCTTAAGCTGGACAACCTGTCACACTTACCATCATGTCTCTGTGATAGTCATTGTATAGTATGTCGAAAAAAGTAATAGTATTGTAAGTCGAAAAAAGTCAAAAAAAGGTATGTTGAAAAAAGTCATGAAAAAGTCATAGTATAGTATGTCGAAAAAAGTCATAGTATAGTATGTCGAAAAAAGTCATAGTATAGTGTGTTGAAAAAAGTCATAGTATAGTATGTCGAAAAAAGTCATAGAATAGTATGTCGAAAAAAAATCATAATATAGTTTATTGAAAAAAGGTCACAGTATAGTGTGTTGAAAAAGGTCATAGTATAGAATGTCAAAGAAAGTCATGAAAAAGTCATAGTGTAGTATGTTGAAATAGGTCATAGTTTAGAGTTTCAAAGAAATAATAAAAAAGTCATTGTACTTACTTTAGATTACATTAGATTCAACTTTATTGTCACTACACAGGTACAAGGCAACAAAATGCAGTTTGGGTCTAACCAGAAGTACAGTAGCAGTAAGTGCAGGATATACACTGGTTCATTAGTGCAGGACATGGATATGTAATGAATAAATAGTAGTAATAGTATAGTGTGTTGAAAAAAGTCATAGCATTGTAAGTCGAAAAAAGTCATAGAATAGTATGTCGAAAAAAATCATAATATAGTTAATTGAAAAAAGTCACAGTATAGTATGTCGAAAAAAAATCTAAAAAACGCATAGTGTAGTATTTCAAAGAAATGATAAAAAAGTCATTTTTTTCAAAATTTCACTTCAAAAGTAAAATCACTACGTAGAAGGATTGAACACACAACCTTCAGTCTTCAAAGCATTCCCTTATCTCCATAAGCCACACAACCTATCACGCTTACTGGTGTGTCTTTGTGATAATCATTGTATAGTATGTTGAAAAAAGTCGTAGTATAGTGTGTTGAAAAAAGTCATAGTATAGTATGTGGAAAAAGTCATGAAAAAGTCATTGTATAGTATGTCGAAAAAAGTCATAGTATAGAATGTTGAAAAAAGTCATGAAAAAGTCATAGTATAGTATGTGGAAAAAGGTCATAGTATAGTATGTCAAAAAAAGTCATTATAGTATGTCGAAAAAAGTCATAGTATAGTATGTCAAAAAAAGTCATTATAGTATGTCGAAAATGTCTAAAAAAGGCATAGTGTAGAATTTCAAAGAAATTCATAGTATAGTATGTTGAAAAAAGTCATAGTAAAATATGTAGAAAAAATCCTAGTATAGTATGTTGAAAAAAGTCACAGTATAGTATGTTGAAAAAAGTCACAGTATAGTACGTCAAAAAAAATCTAAAAAACGCATAGTGTAGTATTTCAAAGAAATAATAAAAAATGTAATTTTTTTCAAAATTTCTCTTCAAAAGTAAAATCACTACGTAGAAGGATTGAACACACAACCTTCAGTCTTCAAAGCATTCCCTTATCTCCATAAGCCACACAACCTATCACGCTTACTGGTGTGTCTTTGTGATAGTCATCGTATAGTATGTCGAAAAAAGTAATTGTAAAGTATGTCGAAAAAAGTAATTGTAAAGTATGTTGAAAAAAGTAATTGTAAAGTATGTTGAAAAAAGTAATTGTAAAGTATGTTGAAAAAAGTAATAGTATAGTGTGTTGAAAAAAGTCCTAGTATTGTAAATTGAAAAAAGTCATAGTATAGTAATATCGAAAAAAAGTCTAAAAAAGGCATAGTGTAGAATTTCAAAGAAATAATAAATAATAAAAAAGTCCTTGTACTTACTTTAATTTATAAATCCCGAAGGAAATTTTAGTCATAGCGTAGTAAGTTAAAAAAAAGTCATAGTATAGTATGTTGACAAAGTCATAAAAAGTCATAAGAACTCATTAAAAGTCATTGTATAACATGTTGAAAATGTCATAAAAAGTCATAATATAGTATGTTGAAAAGTCATAAAAAGTCATAAAAAGTCATAAGAACTCATTAAAAGTCATAGTATTGTATGTTGAAAAGTCATAAAAAGTAATAGTATAGTATGTTGAAAAAGTCATAAAAAGTCATAGTATAGCATGTTGAAAAAAGTCATAAAAAGTCATAAAAACTCATAAAAGGTCATAGTATAGCAAGTTGAAAAAGTCATAGTATAGTATGTTGAAAAAGTCATAAAAAGTCTTAAGAAGTCATAAAAAGTCATTGTATAACATGTTGAAAAAGTCATAAAAAGTCATAATATAGTATGTTGAAAAAGTCATAAAAAGTCATTAAAAATCATAAAAAGTCATAAGAACTCATTAAAAGTCATAGTATAGTATGTTGAAAAGTCATAAAAAGTCATAGTATAGTATGTTGAAAAGGTCACAAAAAGTCATAAAAAGTCTTAGTATAGTATGTTGAAAAAAGTCATAAAAACACATAAAAAATCATAAAAGGTCATAGTATAGCAAGTTGAAAAAGTCATAGTATAGTATGTTGAAAAAGTCATAAAAAAACATAATGAAAAACGAAAAGCATAACGAATATGAAGACGAAACCTTCTGTTTTCAAACCGTTCTCTTGTGCTATCTGCCTGGCACACCTTGGCAGGTCACTTAAGACTAATTGACGTTTAATGGACTAATTCCTAAACAAATGTCCTTAAAAGTATAGTATATCAAAAAGTCATGAATGAGTCATACAATCAGTAAAAAAAGAAAATAATATATAATACTATCACTTACAGGGGTAATTCTTAAGCATTTAATGCATTATATTTTCATTCCAGATATTAGGTAATACTTTTGCACATTTACCTAATTGAAATTTCCAATGTAGGAGTTTTATTAAATGCAATGTAATGGACAATACATGGCAGTAATTTATTGGTAAACACACTCTCATGAAAACACTTGTCATGAAAACACACACACACACACACACACACACACCAACAAAAAGAAAATAGCAAGAAAAATAGAAAAGTAAGAACAATATTCAATCCTTTGGTATTTGTTTTTATTTAACATTTCTGACTTCGGCACCTGTCATGTGTGTTGTTTTTCCTTTTTTCGTCTTAGCTAAGCTCAGGCTGCTGTTATAGAGAACACAGCACAGGGCGGGGGGGGGGGGATTTACAGAGCGTGTCCTCCCCAGGCCGTGCACTGTTCACAGGGATCAGATACCCCCAAAGTGTGTGTGTGTGTGTGTGTGTGTGTGTGTGTGTGTGTGTGTGTGTGTGTCTGTGTGTGTGCGTGCATGCCTGCGTGTATATGACTCTATACTCCTCTCTACTGCCGCTACCACCAGAGCTGCTGCCACAGACATATATATATATATATACATATATATATATATATATATACATTTTTTTTTTTTTTTACAGAGCCAGGACCTCCGGGTGCCCTCTGAGTTTCTCTTTATGAGCTCTAGCTCATCCCTTGATTTGTAGAGAAAACAAGAGCAGAGCAAGCTTTTACGGGACTCCTGGGGGAAATACACAAAGAAGGAGTTCTGACAAAATAACAAGAGAGAGAATTAGTTTGAGGTTTCTGCTGTCTGAACTCTGGAGGACGGCAGGAGAGAGGAGGTTAAAGCGTCTGTTTCCTGAAGCTCTTCATTCACCCTTCAGCTGCCTGGGAGAGAAATGTTTGGGACGCATAAGGATCATATTCATTGTCTTGTTGTTGTTTTGGTCTATGAAATGTCATAAAAATGATGAAAAATGTAGATCAGTGTTTTCTAAAAAAAAGCCCGAGATGACGTCCTTAAATGTCTCGTTTTGTCCAAGATGTTCAGTTTAATATCACAGAGGAGAGAGAAATATTCACATTTAACAAGCTGGAATCAGAACTGATTTGACTTTTATTCATAAAAAAAGAGTTAAACCGTGGTCGATAATCAAAATTGGAAAGAATTTGGCAAAAAAAAATCGCGTAACTCTCTCACAACTCAAATATTTTTCACTTTGCCGAAGAAACTAGAAACATATTCACATTTGTGACTCAAACCAAGAAATCGATTATCAAAACAGTTGGCGATTGATTTAACGGTTGACGACTAATCGACAAATCTTTGCAGCTCTAGAAATGTTAGAAAAGAGTTGATGAAGATGAAGAGAAATGGAGGGAAGAAGGGTGTGAACTTCCCCCCCGACACCAGCTCACTGACGTGGGCTCCCTCCTCCGCATGGCGTCCCGGAGATAAACACGGCTGTTCGTTTAACATCTTTCACCTCTTCCCCTGACCTCATTTAATCCCTCTGTTTCCCCTCTAACTCTATCCTCCTCTCTCACTCTCTCACTCTCTCTCTCTCTCTCTCTCTCTCTCTCTCTCTCTCTCTCTCTCTCTTCACTTCTACTTGTTATTTCAGCTCCTTTCTCTCTTTCCAGCGGTGTGGTCTGTTAAAAGGAAAAGTCCTGTGTTGAAAATGTTTCTTGAGTAAAAGTATGTAAGTATCATCAGGACAACGTACTTAAAGTAGTAAAAGTAAAAGTACTCAATGCAGAAAATCTCTTTTTTAAAAGCTGGAAAGGATCCAAACAGTTGTGTGTTTGATCTTTTCGGCATTTCAGCTGTCAAATTGGTGGTTAGTTCAATTTACAATAAAACATAGTATTGTGTTGAATGTGTAAAGTAACTAGTAACTAAAGCTGTCAGATGGAGTAAAAAGTACAATATTTCTCTCTGAAATGTAGAATAAGTAGAAATTACAAGTACAATAAAGTACAAGTACCTCAACATTTGTACTTTACCCTTGTACAACGTAAGGGTCAAATTGGACTGTTGCTGTCACAAATATAGTAAATTCTTTAAAAGGCTCTAGAGAAAATATAGTATAACTTTTTGTCAAATATAAACCAGTGGTATAATTTAAGATAAAAAAGCAAAAAGATAACATTTGACCCTTGAGTTGTCTTCCATTGGACCGTGCACTTGTTGTCCTCCTGGGTCAAAACTGAACATTTTCACTTGTCCTGACGTTTTCGTCTCTTTTTTCAACCCTTTTGGTGCTTTTTAAAAGAATTGTTTTTGGCCCCATTTTACACTTCCTTTCACTACCATGTATGAAAACCATTAACACCAACTTATTACTAGTTTTACACTTATATTTGGAATTCATGGTCAATGAACATTACTTAGGAAATTTTGAATTATTCACACTTATAATAAAGGAAGGATGATCACAGAAGGGTTCAGACAGGATACTGTTTAGATTTTTTTTGTTTTTAAATGGTAAAAGATTTAACAAAACACCCCAAATTTAATAAAAGTAGGGACCTGATCTTTTGTTGTACTTGCAATGAGCGTTGTGTGGAATCATGCATGTTATTTTTGGGTAATTACAATAAGTAATAGTATCAACTAAAGCCACATTTCTGATACAAACTTTTAAAAAACAGTTCAAATTTGCCCCGAAGACAACACAAGGGTTAAAACAGCGTTTTGATAAAGATGCACACATAATAAGTTAGCTATGAGGGTGTATTTTTTGAGAATTGAGTCTGTTAAATCATGCGTCACATTTGACCCCCACACACAAAAGATGTGATGCGTGTGCAGCTTTGCAACCCATTACGGGGGTAAAGTACAGTACTCTAGTAAATGTCCTTAGTTACATTCCACCGCTGTCCGTCTGTGTCCAGATGTTCGGCCCTGCTGCAGCAGCAGTGAAAGAGAGGACCTGGGGCCAAGTGTTGGAGATCTCCAGCGTGGACAGGAATGCTGCGTCCCCATCCGTCTCCATCAGCAGGGACGCGTTTGTTTGACTTGCGATGTGATGGTGTTTTCTCTGCCTCACACCTGCAGCTTCCTCTGATCCATGTTCTCCCAGCCCTGCCCCTCCTCCCGTGGACTCTCTGGACTCTCGCTGATCAGTTGCTCGAACGTGGAGTAAACACTCGTCCAGCTGCTACTGCTTCTCCTTGTGGGTCATATTTTGGGCTCGGTGTGTCCTTCAGGGGAACCGAAACCTGCAGGAGAATTTAGAGGTCTTTCCTCAAGAAAGTCAAAAGTTTTTTTGATGAATAAATAAAAGGCAACTTCACATTCTGGAGCATTATCATCACCATACCTGTGTCTAAAGCGTTGGGAAAGCTAGGGCAGATAATCAAATCAAATAAAAAAACACTCAAAAAACTTAAAGGCAAAGCTTGCTAGAAGTCCAGTAATCACGATACTTTGATTAATATTAACATCACGATTATTTAACACAATCCCTCATTGACTTTTGGTAAAATGCTGCATTTACTGAACTTGAAAAAACAAACAAACAGTGGAACAAATCAACAGTGGAAACAGCCTAAACTTTGACATTTCCCTTAATACTTTTCCCATTTGAACCGTTTTTTCTCATTCAGAAGACAAGACAAAATAAGAGTTACCTTGTAAAACGCCATGTGCAAAATAATAGTTTTTCTCAATGACATTGTTTTTGTAATGATTAGGAGCTGAAACTGATATGGGCATTACATTTGATTAATTGCACAGCCCTAGAAATCCACCAGGAACAAATCAGAACCATTACATCTGAGAAAAGTCATTTAGTTATGTACTGAAGCTTACATTGGTATAAAGTTCTGGTGCCCATAACGGTTTGGGGGGCTGCGCCTAATCCTTGTGATGTTAACCCTTGTGTTGTCTTCCCGTCAAAATTGAAAGTCAACACTTTAGTTGACGCTTTTTAATCAATGTTTTTAACTTTTTCTCACGTTTTTGTCCATTTTTTCAATGTTTGTGACTTTTTAACCCCACGTAACACTTACTTATTAACTTTATTTTCACAGTTATTTTTGAATTTATGGTCAATAAACCTCATTTTAAGAAATTATACCTAATGTTTGAGTTAGAAAAGCAGAAATTAGGAATTATTGAGACTAAAATTAAAGGAATGGATGTTGATGATAATCACAGACTGGAATATGTCAACTTTTACTCAATACTATTTCAAAAACACTTCCATTTGTTTTACAATGCTATAAAATTGAATAAGACGCCCCAAAATTAATGAAAGTAGAGATGTGTACTTGGCAAAGAGTGTTATTTTGGGGAATTGGAAAGGACATTGATATAGGACAACATGAGGACAACATGAGGACAACATGAGGACAACATGAGGACAACATGAGGACAACATGAA
>NC_048421.1:2031397-2032388 GCF_013103735.1 Etheostoma cragini | reverse complement strand
ACTGGGGCAGGCCCGTCTTGGTGGTGTCCAGCTCCTCTGGGTCATCCTGCTGCGCCCTGAGGGCGGCCATCACGTCTTAGATATGGGAAAACGGGTCAATTTGACCCAAGGACAACATGAGGGTTAAGGGAAAACCCAGATACAGTTTTTGGGTAGTTTTCTAATCCAATAACGTCAAGAAACAAAGCAGACGTGCACAGGGCATTGACAGCTCCTGTCTCTTTCTGCTGTTAGCTGTCACTCGTGATTGACGGCTGTGAAGAGCCGGCCTTTGGGGGAGTGTAGCGTCGTTAGCGGAGGGAGGCAGCTCACGTGGGATTGGCTTAAAGTAACTAACCTCCTCTCTGTGTGATACTGATGTGGTCTCTCTAGTCTGGATCCGAGCGGGCATTGTGACTTCCAACAAAACTGCTGTGCAGATCACATGCTCCTCTCATTGTTGGATGTAACAGGCGGCCTGAACCCGCCCTTATTAGTCAATGGCACTCAGCAAGTTGTAGCGTCTAATTCTGCAGGGCCGCCCAAAACTTATCACCCTTCATTTGAACATGGTGGGCCGCCCCGTCGCTGCAACCCCTCTCAAGCTGTTCCAGACATCTGACAACAGCCACGTTTATTTATTGACTTCATTTTGCTCACGGGGCGGCCTTTACGGGGCTCTCGAGTGATGCACGGTTAATGTAGAACTGCTCGTTGCTCACGAGTGTTTTTTCACTCCACCTCCTCCACCTCCTCCTTCTTCTTTCCCTCCTTTTAAACTGTTCTTAAGTGTTTAAACACTCGGGTAATGGCGTGCTGTTGTGGAAGTGAAAAACCATGTGGGATAAAAGAAAAAAAAAAGGAAAAACATCCATGTGGGCTTTCCCCCCCCCTGAGGAGAGAGTCAACCACAGAGGATGGGATGAGAGCGAGGAAGGCCCTGTTAATCAAAATGAATGAGCACCTCTCAGGGCCCTGGTGTCGGCAGGGGCCACAGAGGACCTCCACACAC
>NC_048421.1:1994207-2031386 GCF_013103735.1 Etheostoma cragini | reverse complement strand
ACACACACACACACACACACACACACACACACACACACACACACACACACACACACTTTGGGATCATGCAGCTCTGGGTGTTTAAAGGAAATCCAGGAGCTTTCATGCACAAAGCTATCAGCAAACAGAGCTGCATTGCTGCCAGTGTGGAACGCTGTCACTCCCTGATGTGAGTTGAGTGCAGATTTGAGTTGCACATGCTTCACTTTGTGACAAGTAGCATACAAGATGCTAACGAGAGACTTCTGCCATGTCAACTCAGTAAAAATAAACCTACATAACGAAGTTGGTTCACTGCTGGCTACAAGCTAGCATCAAACACAACAAAGGCTGTCAGTTGAAGGGCGTTCTGAGCTAACGTTAGCACTCAAACAACCATAGACAGCTACAACGTTTCTGAAATGATTCCCAACTTCTGTTATTGTTTGAGCGTTTGGGAAGAGTTTATCATTTCTTGGATTCCACAAATTTCAGTGTGACAGTTATTAGGGTTGGGAATCACCAGACATAAAAAACATAACGCACTTCAGAAGACGTAAATATCTTCACTTGAGCCTCTGCGGGGGAAAGTTGCTGGACGACCTAATCTTCTGAACACGGTCACACTGGGAAACACAGAGAGCTGTGTGGAGCTGAGAGTCTTTATTAGCTTTGTAGCAACTCATTTGGCAATGGCTTGAATGTAACGGACGTTCATTAATATCAAAAAGTTACACGAATAAGCCTTAATATGGACGGAGATTAGCTCAGCTACTGGAGCTAAAACTCTTGTGTGGGCGGAGATCTTTTTTTCTTTTAAAATGCGGCTTAAAAATGAAATTGCAGACATTTAGATGTAACCCATGACTCGAGTCCTACCTACAAGATGATTACTAACCCACCCACTGCTTGTCATTGAATGACATTCAGGGATAATCAGCTGTTTCTCTTTTACAGATTGCATATTCTTTGCAATTTACAGTCAGCTGGAGAGTTTCTATCTACCCTAAAACATAAGAAATACGAGCTATTTTGGCCTGAGATAGTCTGATTAGTGTTTTCATCGGCTAAACAGACATCACATTAACTTGAAATAGAAGAGGAGACATTATCGCCATCATTTTATTAAAAGAGCGATTCATATTGGTGGCTACGGCTTGCATTACCCAAAATGCAATCCTCGGTTGAGGATTATCATGTTTTGGCTGTTTTTCTTTTCCAACTGATTGAATTTAGGCCCTTTCTCTCTCTCTCTCTCTCTCTCTCTCTCTCTCTCTCTCTGTCTTTCCTCTCCCCACTGTTGCCCTTATTCCGCGCTTCACAGAACGCCTTCAACTCAGCAGCTTTTTCAAATTTGGGGCTTGCGACACTCAGCCAAAAGCCGCAAATTACCCCCCTCTAGCAGCAGCGAATTAGGAACAATTTTGTGTTAGCTATAAAAAAGAGAGCGAGGGAGAGAGAGAGAGAGTGAGAGAGAGAGTAGTGAGGGGAAAATATAGCTTACACCAGGGACCACCAACGGAGGCACCGCGGGATGAACGGGCTCGTTGGCCGACAGTTTGGGTGGCAGGGCGGTGCTAGAAAGCAGCCTCAGTGATCTTCATAGCAATCAATCCCATCATATCACATCTACATAGAACAGCACAACATCCATTACCAAACACAAAGGCCTGAATCAGTGGATTTATGTTGCTGTTGCAGGATGTTTGCAGGCCTATGAATTGGCTTTACAGTTCCCCGGGCACACAGAGACCTGCACCGATGATTAAAAAAACCACAGCAGGACGGTCCTCTGAGCACCCGGCGGTCCTCTGAGCACCCGGCGTTATTCACTGTGGTGACACCGAGAGGGGAAAGGATTTGTATGAGGTGACAATCCACCGGCTGGATTTTTCATTCTCTCTTTCGAAGAGGGTGGGATTTTTGATTTCCCCCACTGTGCGGTTGGTCCTTAACTCTGAGCGAGCATTAATGTAAAAAGAGTCTTTTTTCTTGTTTCTTACAAAGCGTGAGGTTTGGCATGCCCACTTAATCTGCTTCCATTGAGCCAATCCATGTTTTTCCCATTCTGGCACCCTCACTCTACTCCCTTTTAAAATCCATGTCCAAGTTGTAATATGCCACTGCAGACGTTATTGAAGGGGGGAAAACCTAATGTAATTGGGGGCGGGGGCGGGGGGGGGAGAAAGTGCAGACTGAGACAGGGAGAGAGAGGTAGAGAGTGAACAGAGAGAGAGTTTCCAGCTCTGAACTGGCTGCGTCCCCTGCTCTTCATGACGATGCCTGGTGTGGAAGGCAAACCACTTTGTCTTCCTCAGAGATCAGTCAAAACCAGGTTAGGGTTGCTGACTCTCATTAGGGGGGGGGGGCGCACACCGACCGCCAGGCCTTGGACTGTGCAACTGAAACGAGAGCCTGCACGGTTCCAGCCTGACCCCTCTCTGACACATCTTGGCTCAGATGTTAATTGTGCTTCCTGCTCCCCTTTTTTGATTAACAGAGACTTTAAAGTCTTTGTTTGTCTGGCTAATGGCCCTCATTTAGAGCAATATGCGGTTTCGGGGGGCTGTCCTGGGTGACATCACGCACCCGCTGCCTTTGATCTGAGGTCTGTAAAAGGGGGAGCGTTGCTCCTGGTGGTTGGAGGCCCTTGTACCTGCAGCGGGTATGTACCTCACACGCAGACGCCAATGCAGGCACGTGGTGGTGGTGGTGGTGGTGGTCCCATAGACTATAAAAATAATGGACGTAGACTCTGTGACGTCACCCATTAACATAAGGAGTTAGCACTCAGTAGTAGTCTGGAGACAGAAGTGACCACATTTGGATAAAAGGGTGGAGCTGAGGGGGGATGACGCGGCTAATAGTACATTCCATCTAATTTTGAACTTGGACGACAAAGATGTGAATGACGTCAGATTTTTATTGTTTTCATTAGCTCTAGCCAGGCTAGTCGTTGTTAGAAATGCCAGTTTATAACATTATGTATATATACACATTATGGTGTTTTTGTGCATACAAACAGCGTAACAACATGTCCACAGATGGACTTCTCAGGTAATGGATCTGACGCCCGAGTTGTACACACCGTGGTGTCGTGGTAACACCAAGCTCAATGGGCAGGCTGAGGGCATGAGGTTGCCAGTTGTGGACGAAAAGGGCACCGTGAAGATTTAAAATAAAGAGCAACAACCGATGGGGGGCGGGAGGGGGACCAAGACCAAGACCAAGTCCCACCCAGTGGATCCTGATTGGCTGCTTCAGATATGCTCGTAGAGATGAGGCTCTATGTGCAATAAACGCTTGAATGCTACTGCAGATTTTCTGAAGAGGCCTAATGGAGCCGTGCATTTCCTCCAGGAATTGGCGAGCAAAAACAAGCCGTGGTCTAAGAATAAGAAGAGGATTTCTAAGAGGTTTAACATAGTTTGATTTATGTGGAAATTATTAAGAAACAATGTTCAAGTTTAGCTATTTGAAGGCTATTTAAAGAAGTCAGAGACTTATGTTTGGTCCAATTCTCTTCCATCAGTTCATTCACTCGCTTTTTAACTGTTTGCTTTCAGTTGCTGGTGTTTGTTTTTCCTTTCTACCTTTTTCATTTCTCCATCCTTGCCATTTTATTGTTCCCTCTGTGCCCAGCTGCAGATCTCTCTCTCTCTCTCTCTCTCTCTCTCTCTCTCTCTTTATTTTCTCCCACTCCCTCTGAGCGCGTGGCTGAGGTGTGAGATCATTCTCCTTCTGGGTGGCTTTCCTGCTATATGTCACTGTCATCTGTTGGCACTGAGGCTTGAGGGGGGGTCCCCCGTTTTCCAAAAACACACCACACTCCGCTTCACCACCCTGAGCATAATAAATTCTTGGGCACGAGACTGGAGAGGGGCGCACCAACGGAGGAGCGTGTTTTACTGGGCTTGGCAAGGTAACACATAGACCGGTGAGAGAGGGAAAGCAGAGAGAAAGAGGGGGAGTAGAGGTAGGGGGGGGGTGGAAGATTTATAATTGAATAACTCTCCGATGCAGGGCAGCGGGGACTGGACCTGCCAGGAAAAGCAAACGCCAAGGAGCGAGTGAAGCCTGTGGAAATGAGCCATTAAAGTGAGAGGAGAGAAACCCTGAGCCGGGATCTGCCTCAGCAAGAAGGTGCGAGATTGACTAATGATAACTGAAAAACCAGCACACCTTTACACTCCCCCAACTCGCATTCTGGACTTGCACAAATCAAACTCTGGAAATCGGGTGTTCAGTTACACACTGAAGCATCACAAAGTGGAGTTCACTTCATTGAGTAGTGTTACTTTTTACAGTAGTGTTCCCAAATGTTAAGCACAACAAGTTTTATCTTAAAACACAAAAGAATGTATTGTGTATTTGAACACAAAAAGATGCATGACATTTTAAACTACACATATTAACACAACGTTTTAGGCGCTGTCAATCAATTCAGACATTTTATCACAATTAATTTAGCATGATCGCAATTTTTCACAAATCCATCACACATTTTGTATCTGTTCTAAATATACTTTACTGTGTTTGAGACTGTTTGTACTCCGGTGGTTCACATCGACAGTACACGTAAATATCTTTAGTTTTGTGGAGAGAAGCATCTGGAAGGGCTTTGCAGCTCAAAAGGAACTTTTCTTTCTCCATTTCTGCTCCAGGAGAGTTGTTCCAGCTCGCCAGCCACAGCGTTGCTGCTACGTCGCTTCCTGATTTCTGAAACTACGGAGCGTCCAGAGGCCCAAATCAAAGAATGTAGGTTTGTCAATCTCACGTCAATTAAATTAGTTGCGTTAAAAGGTTTTTGTGTAAACTCATTCATCATTGTGTTCACTTTGACAGCCCTAGGAAAATTACAAAGAGCTAAAGATGATTGTAACAGTTTGCAACCATACCTTATTTTGGCCAAAAGTGGGATAAAAATAACACTAACCCTGTTGTTATATTATGCCAAATGTAATGAGCATACACAAAAACAAAAAAACACTGTGGGGTTAAATGAACCTAGGGCATTTTGTCTTGGGTGTCATAAAACCACCCAAGACAAACAGTTTTAAATTTAAAAATAACAACAACATCCCATTGTTTTGGGTATTCTACCAACCAGTACCGTGTAAAGTTACACCCAATATTGCAGATTTGAGTGTGTAGACAGCAAAAGTCACGTAAAAAACAGCAGACTATAAGAGAAGAAAAGGAAAACTATTTGAAGGGAAGTTATTCCAAATGATGCATTCTCATTCCTTATGAAGCTCTGTGGAACAACAGAGATTAATTTTCTTCTCCATCCTGACTGAACCCAGAATGCACCACTCTCGCTGCTTGGACTTGGGGTGTTTTGCTGTGGACGCAGAAGGAGTGGAGCTGTACGAATGAGTTTATCTTGCCTGTTTGGCTTGGCGTTTGCGAGTGGAGAGTGAAAGCACGGTACAGCTTGGCTGTTCGGCATGAACGGCACGCCGGCTGGGGCGACTCACTGTTACCAGAGAAAGGAGCTCCACATCAGAGGGAAGTTACGACTTGTGATAACCTCTGGACTGATAATCCACGTGGAACTGAGCAGAAACACTGCAGCCAGCGGTATGCACCATTGACAGGTCGTCACATAAATGTCCATTCATCGTGTGATCAATCACCTTAATGTGGCCTCGTTCTCCGTGGGTGACGCATTCAATTTAAAACACAACCCCCTCGTGTCAGATTCTGAGTGACTTTGCAGATTTACATTAAATTTAAGTTGGGGTGGGGGGGAGTAGGGGGAGTATGGTTGAGAAACAGGAAAATCTTGCTGCCAATCGTTAAAAGAAGAAGCTTTTATTTTTAATAGAAGTGAGCATGTCACACTCAATGACGCACAGAGGAAAAAGGAAAGTAAAAAGACTTAAAGGAGTGAACTGTTAAACCCCTTCAGGATGGAAAGCTGACACACACACACACACACACACACACACACACATATGCACACACAGTGCATGGCACTATCTTTGTGGGGACCAGTCATTGTCAAAATACATTCCCTAGCCCCTTACCCTAACCTTAACCATCAAACCTAAATGCCCAACCTTAACCCTTAGCCCCCCCCCCATCTCCCCCCCCTTACCATGACCTGATTCTAACCCTAATCCTAAAACCAAGTCTTAACCCTCAAACCCTTTAAAGTTGTGGGGTCCAGCATTTTGGCCCCTCAAAGCTGTTGGACCCCATAAGTATACTGAACACTCAGTTATTAGACCTCATGAATGTAGCTAAACAAGAACACACACACAAACACACACACACACACACAGACACACACACAGTGACATGCTTATTTTATCAGGTGCACCGGCTTCTCTTCCCTCCCAACCTCTCCACCCCCCCCCCCTTAAAAAAACGACCCTGACTCCCCCCTCCAGTCCACTCTTCAGTTTTCTCTTCTCCTGGAACAGGTTCATTATGACAACAGAGATTTCTTCATCTGATGCCCTTCAGGGCAGTGATTCCCAACCCGGGGTACATGTACCCCTGGGGGAGGTTCTTCTGCTGTGGCCAGAAGGTACACGCAACTTATTTGAAAAAACATGAATTGTAAGTTGATTAAAAAAAACATGTATCAGTCATGTGAGAGCGTGAAACTAGTTAGCATAAGAGTACAGAAGTCCCAACAGGTTGCCAAAAGTACAGAATAAATGGTAAAAATACATAATTATCTTAGTAGTCGGAAGATTTCTGACCAAACCTGCCTCTACATTAACATTTGAATTCTATGAAACATCTACAATATCCATGCTTGTATAATGGGAAGTGTCACGAATGTGGAACACACAGCAGTGTTGTTGTCAAGATAAGCCGAGACCAGGTCATCACCCAGACCAGAGGGTATCAAGACCACACAGACTCACTCCCATCTCGTAAAACCGGGACGCTTGGTCAGGTGTCTTTGTTGTTTGTTAGTGACGTTAAAAGTCTCTTTTTGAAACCTGAGACGCGCTTGGTCGAGACTATTGCCGATTGGTACACACTGTAACAAATTTAACATATAATTTACAGTAACTTACTGTCAACAATTGTACATTAAGTTACTGTGAATTCTTTTTACAGTAAAAGTACCGTACTTCCATTTACAGTATTTTATTCATTGTAAACTAAAAAAACAATTGAACGCCACATTAGATTAAAAATATAGTTGCTTTGTTGTGATTTTTTTACGGTAATGCTTTCAACTTATTACTACTTAGACTAGTGTGATTTTGTCATGTCTACACAGTTGTAGTGTAACTTTACAGCATTCTGCTGTAAAAATCATATAAGGTAATTTTACTGTGAAATATAAAGTAAATAACTGAAGATTTCACAGCGGTTATTTGCAGTTTCTGTTAAGGAAAAGGTCGTGGGTGGGCTTCCTTTCCGTGACCTGTGGGAAAAACTTTAGGAAACACACGGGACCCGAACCCCGGTCTCCTGGGTGGAAGTCCACCCCCCAATATTTAGAAGAGCTACTGTAGATTTGTCCCCTTCAAAAACTGTACAAGACAACCCATTCTCCAAAAAGAGGTAAAAAGAACCATTCAGGGGCCCTTAAAAAATGTACGGAAAACAGGAACTGTGTCTGCTTTTCTACATCACAACAGGAGGAAAAAAAAAAAAATTGTTCATGTAGATTTAAAATTTTGGAGCTTTTGGCTTTAACAATGTCTTATTCTACAACCGATCTGTTGTTGAGATGTACGATGATGAAAAAAAAAAATCCTAAAACACAGGCCTATGGAGAAAGCTTTGAACATCACAGGAAAATAATTCACACTATGAAGACATTTGCACCATGTTTTGATGCCTTCTGCAGAATGCCCCCAAAGTTATAATGTGCTACCCCCCCCCCCCCCCCCCCCCCCCCCCCCCCCCCCCTGCCAATGTTGAAACAACACCTACACCCTTGTCTACACTGCAACTCCAACTCTTAAAAACTTCATCTTTATATTATATATATATATATATTGAGTTGGGACGTTCGTTCTGCGTGACCACAAGCAAAACAAAAAGCTCATCTTTTTCTGTGTATTTGGTTTCCCGATCAGATAAACTCTAATAACTAAAGTGCTGTGTGATTTCGATCTCATGTCGGATCAGTTCAACCACAGCTCTCACCGTACTGTTTCAGATTAGCAGTGTAAATAGTGGACATTTTGGTTATGACACCCCAAAAAAAGAAGAAGAGAAAACCTCAAAACAGATTGAATTAGATGTCTTTTTTAAAAGGCGCATCTGTAGGATCTTCTGAATGGAGCAGAGAAAAATAGGGGATCCAGGGAGGATGTGTTCTCTGTATCTCTTCAGGCTGTTTAACAAGCTCCCCATCAGGTAACAATCTCTTTTATTTGTTTCAGCCTCTCTCTGGGTGCCAAAGTCTGCTGAAGAACTGAAGCGTGCGGTGTGATCCATCAGCCCCGTCCAAGGGCTTCAGCGCGGTAATCCATCTAAACCAGACTCAGAATACAATTAAATAAATACTTCCATGCTCTAAAAACCTAGAACCGTTTAACTACTGTCACTCTCACATGGGAACCAGGCGCTGACTTTAAATGCAAAAGAAAGAGAGGAGAAATTAAAACTGATATTCTGAGTTATAGGAAAGTTGCAGGGTGGATAAAGTAATCACATGTAGAGTTACTGATCGGGTCTCCAGGTGAAATCACACGCAATACGGTCATTTGTTTCAGGCTTAGATGATGGATTAGAGTTGGAGTTAATTAGGCTGAGTCTGATCCAGCTGATCACGTAAACACCAGCCTGTAAATGGATGTGTAACCGTATATCAACATTATGAGTCAGAGGGTTCAGGTGTCTCTGTGAAATGTTACTTCCAGCGAGGATTGGCACTTCTTAAGCAACAAATTGTTATTTTTTAATAAATCAAAGTGTTGGATTGCTTCTTGAAAGAAAGGAAAAAAAAAATACATTGAGTTTTTAATTGTTGCATCAGTTCACAACATAACATAAAGAAGTTGTGCAGCTTATTTAGATGCAAGGTTAGAGGAATTTAGAAGAAGTTACCTCTTTAAAATGAAGATTGCTTTGCTCAAATAGCTCCTGTAGGACAAAACTGACTCTTAAAACAAGTCAACCAACATGTCTTCTTGACCTCGGTAACGTGGAAGAATACAAATAGAATATGAAGAATAAATGATATTCTAAAAAGGCACTTTTGTGGGAACATTTGGGAGGTTTTATGATCTTTATGATCGAACAGATGAGATTAAGGATTTGACATGAAAATGTGTTGGACAGATTTTCTAGCTGGTGCAGGCGGACAGGAGTGTGTGTGTGTGTGTGTGTGTGGCCCTGCGAAATAAGGCCATTATAGGCATGTATATTTCTAGTTTTATATCCATGAAGAGAACACACACGCACACACACACACACACACACCTGTAAATGTACACTTGATTTTTAATTAAGCTCTATTTTTGCTGTTTTTATATTCTCATTTTTAATTGCTTGTAACTGCTCTTTAATGTTTTATTCTAAGCATTTTTGCCTTATTATGCTGGAATAAAACGGCCTTACCCAAGTTATTAATTATTCATAATTTCAGTGTGACAGAGTCAGACTTTGACACCAGGGTCTCTTTAACACTGACCCAACATGCTGCACAAAGCTGCATCTCCTGTCGTTTTTTTTGGCTTTGGAATATAATATTTTACAAGATGTCTGTGAACGTGTCCAGTGATCCGGGTCATGGGGGTTCTCTGGGATCAGCGAAGCCAACCGGACTTGTAGAAAGCCTTAAAGAGCCTTCAAATACTTCTATGAAGTCCAGTTGCCTTTGAGAGAGAAATAAATATAATATATATAAGAGAAATATTTTACCACATTTTTTTTTGGAGTTTTAATAGCTTTAAATAAATAACTTGGTCTCAGTCGTCGATAATTACGCGAATCCTCTATACTACAAATACCGACAAAGATGTATTTTTTGCGAGTTTCTCTTTTATTTAATTGACTATTTGATGCGGAATTGAAGCACATTTTGTACAGTTAGGCCTCAGAGACCTGCAGCTTGTTTGAGTCGTCAGATTATTCTTCACTATTGTTTTTTTAAATTACATTTTGTTTTTAGTTCCTCTTGTTTGTGATACACATTTGAATGAAGTAGTTGGGTTTTACTGCCATTATTACGAGTTATTATACATAATTCATGATTAAATCAGCGCAGTAACAGGAGCTGAGGGTTAACACATGACATATTTAAGCAAGTCTGGCGTTTGGCTGAAGAAATAGCTTCTTATCACAAAATGCAACTGAACGCAAGCTTTAAATATTCACTTTTATTTTTATTCACTTTCCAAAAAAAAGTCAAATAAACTCGTCATTTAAATATTTAAACAAAAGAAAAGAGGCCATTTATGTTCACACAAAAAGGGGGCTGCTTAAAAAGCATTTTGCCATAAAAGTGAGAAGGAGGGAGAGTTTTTTTATACATATGTACAACATTCTTCGAAAGCAGATTCATCCCCCTTAACGGTGGAGAAAGTCTGCGTAAAATGTCTCTGTTACCTGAGAAAACGCGAGTTGAAAGTCCGATGTGTGTGTGTGTGTGTTTGTGTGTTATTCGATGTTAGCGGTGTGTTTTGACCAGGTCCACCGTGCCACGCTGTAGTTTCTGAAACTCCGGATGTAAAGTGAGAAAGTGCGGAGACGCAGCGGGGTGGAAGAGCGCAGGGGGAGCGTAAGCGGCGCTGGAGGTCAGCGGAGAGGCGTACTGGGCCGGGGAGAAGGGTTCGATGCCGGGCTGCACCTGGAGGAAAGCCTTGGCTGTGAGCGCACTGCTGCGGGAGAAGAAGCTGGAGAGACCCGGCAGGATGCTGCTGACAGGTGGGACGCCACCGGGGCCGCACGGCGAGTGCGCGTGGTGATGGATGTAGGGGTAAATCTCCAGCCCTGGCAGCTGCAGAGCCGCCGCTCCGAACCCGTAGGAGCCGTGCGCAAAGCCGCGCAGTCCGCTCGGCTCCAGGTGCTGCTCCTTGAGCGGATCGAAGCGGAAATGCTGCCGCTTGAAGCGCTTCCTCCGCCGCAGAAAGCTCCCGTTCTCAAACATGTCCGAGGAGTTAGGGTCCAGGGTCCAGTAGTTGCCCTTCCCAGGGTTCCCCGGCTCCCTGGGCATCTTTATAAAGCAGTCATTGAGAGACAGGTTGTGTCTGATAGAGTTCTGCCAGGCGGGGAATTTCTCCCGGTAGTACATGAAGCGCTGGCTGATAAAGTCACATATCTCGCTGAGGGTGAGTCGTTTCTTTGGGCTCTGCAGGATGGCCATCGTTATCAGAGCGATGTAGGAGTACGGAGGCTTCACCGCCGCGGGACCTTTGCTTTTACCAGGAGAAAGGGAAGGAGACTCGGGGTCAGGGCTGGAGCTGTCCCGCTCTTTGCTCTGCAGGCTGCTACTGCTCCGCGACTCATCCCCAGGTAAGAGCTGCTCCTCTCCGCTGTCTTTGACTCCTTCCCCTACTACGTCGATAACAATATCCTCCATGATGTCCAATGTCATAGTAGATGTCCGCGGGTAAATGTCCGCCAACCCCACCTGCCAACAGGTGGGAGAGAGACAGCTTCTTCTCTTCAATGCGAGGGTTTGTTTTTTTGTTTGTTTTTTACGCACGACTCACCTCCATTCACAAAAAAAAGTGAAAATCCAAACACAATGCCCAATCCTCCGACTTTCCCCACAAGCAAACCCTCCAGACCACGCGCGCTGATATCCTTTAATTTGGTGCATAAACGCGCAAAAAAGCGTTCAGCCTGCAGCGCTGAGTGCTTGTGCGTAAAAGCGTAAAAAAGTGTGCGCGTCCTCTGAGGTGTCCAGCATCATCTGCAATCTGTTGCTTTGCTGTGTGGGTCGGGTGGATGTGATGTCACGTTGAGGCACGCGGGGTAAAAAAAAAGGGATCCTGACCAATGAAAACGACTCGAAGGGTGTCTAGAAAGGCCTCCCATCAGTGCGCTATCATCATCGGCTCATCGGGTCCAAGGTAAAGGAAGTCAGAGATCCATCCACTCAGGGGAACATCCCGGAGAGCAGGACATCAGAAGGAGAATATTAATAGAGAGGAGTATATTTATAGAGAGGAGAATATTAACAGAGAGGAGGTCACAGTTTGTATTCAGGCTGATGATTTCAGAGTTCACACTGGCCTCAAAAAGGTGAAATTGTAACAATATATTTGAATAAAATGAAGACAAATAAGATAAAGCGATTTTTTCCTCACAGCAGAAAGTCACACATTTGTTATTTAACTGCTCTTAAACGTAATAATTATAATATTATAATTTACCAAAAAATGGGCTATTTACTATATATATATATGGGCTATTTCATTGTTATGTATTATTGAATTTGTCTTTTTATTCTGTGTAAAAACAATCTGAGAATTTCTTTTTATTATTAACTTTCCTTTTCATTTTGCATCGACTCATCTTTTTATTCTGTGTAAAAACCTGACAAATATATATTTTTTAAATAACTTTCTGTTTGATTTTATATCAACCCTTGGTTGTTGTTTTTTTTTTGGGGGGGGGGGACTAGAGGAAAACTTCCCTCTAAATGTGCAACGCTGATAATGGTGATAGAGGACTCTAAGTACATATTCTAATTTCCAAAATAAGACGATAGCCTCTTTAACGACACCAAATCATGATCCGGAATTTAAAGACCTGAGGTGGAAAATCCCCAAACGCTTCTCCACGTGAGGCAGGGACTCACACCTTAATCCCCCCCCCCCCCCCCCCCCCCCCCCCCCCCCCCCCCCCCCCCCCGGTGCGTCTGCAGCCGCTCTTTACGCACACTTGACGCACAATTACATGTTTTCAGGCGCAGAGGATCAAACTGGAATGACTGCGAAAGTAATCATTAGTCTCCTGCATGCACGGTGACTTCTTTGAACTATCTGATAAGACGGTGTGGCTTCTTCTTTTTTCGTCTTCTAAACTCACACGCAGGCGATCGGTTCCCTGAGAGAAATATTGATAAATATCCCCATGTGTGAAATGGAGAAGAAATACTACTGGATGTTCGCTCTATAACCTGAGGTCTTCTGGGTTAGAAACGCTCCCCCCGGTCAGACTATCTGCTTTAACAATGGGCACGATGATAGCACGATGGTAATATGTGGATGAAAGTAATAGATTTTCACTTGCTCAGACATTAAAGAGAGAGGGGCGAGGAGGGCGCGTTTGGTATTGTTGGGGGGCCTCTGGTTGTTTGTGTTTAATGATGGAGCCCTTTGTTGGGGATTCCCACATTTCCTGCCTCTAATCGTATTGATACCTCCGGGCAGAGGGGGACTGGGTCCGGACTGGGTGGGCTACACGGTACCAGTAAAGCTGCAGATGATTTCCCAAATTCATCACGCATGTCTTTAGATTGGAAACAGGCCCGTGCGCGTTGTGTGGTTCCAATAAGAAGGCGATGGCGGCAGCGTCAAATCACTACAAAAGCTGAAGGTATATGGCGCAAAAGAATCCTGTGCTCTACACCGGGGAACACAACAGGAGGAAAACAAAGATGGACTTCTTTGTGATTTGAAATTTCGTTTATGTAGATTTCAACTTTGGAGCTTTCTGGCTTTAACGAGGTCTCGATCTCTATTACATATAATAAATAAATAAATAAATAAATAGATAACAAAACCTTCCCAAAGCACCTGCGGTGTTTTGAACAGGCCTAAAGGAGAAAGCTTTGAACTATACAGGAGAATAATTAAATAAATAAATGGATGCATACAAATTGACCTGAATGCAGGAAATGAAGTGTTTGACGCTCAAAATTTTATGTGCGACGACCCCCAGAGCCCCCCCCCCCCACACACACACACAGTAATAATGTGTCCCCACCAAATTGTCCTGCTGCACACACGGAGTTGCATCAATGCTTCCCGATGTTGCATTTACGGCCTTCCTCTTTCTGTTTTTGGTCATTTTGTAAGAACCCCCATCATAAATACATGCACCATTACAGTTGGGCCCCCAGTCTAAGGTGTCTGGTCTTCCTTTTTTTATAACACTATTAAAAAAATATAGCAAAATATGGATTCCTTCAAATCAACAAGGCCTTCTTTTCTTTCCTTTGACGCACACGTTTTAACAATCCCAAATCTGCTATCTAACAGAAGGGCCCATTGTGGAGATCTTGTTTGTTTCGTGCCGCAGATGAGTAAGTGGGAGAGTGAAGGTCTGGGTGTAATAACAGGATTTGGCAGGAACTAAACAGGCCTAGGGGATCTCACTGGATCATTCTGGATACATGAACCTACATCCGTGCGGGCCAGCACCCGGGTTAGGTGAAGCTGTTACGGGGCTACTTCAGTGGAAATGTTTTCTTATCTCAGGGAAAACTCCAAGCCATTCGCATGATTCAGAGAGTGATAAAGAACGGGAGTGTTTTTCATTGGGAGAGGTTGAAACGGCTTCAAAGAAGCTGAGGTTGTTTTCACATAATGCCCCCTTTCTCTCTCTCTCTCTCTCTCTCTCTCTCTCTCTCTCTCTCTCTCTCTTTTACTCTTTCCCTTTCTCTCTCTCTCTCTCATCTTGATTCCCTTAAAATCTTGGCAGTGCAGTGGACAATAATATAACGTGTAATTTAAGGTATCATGAATCATAACTGCATTAAACAGAGTCAGACAACGGAGAGGTGCTGAGCCAAACACATCTGTGTGACACGAGCGCACGCGCACGCGCACACACACACACACAGCTTTAGGGGAGGATACGTGTGTAAATTTCATGAGCTGAACTGGTCATTAACACACTATTTATGGGCCGACAAACTGCTCTATAACATAGAAAGTAATCCAACCTGTTTTCTCTGTCTCTCTCACTTTCTCTGTGTTTGTGTGTGTGTGTGTGTCTCTCTCTGTGTGTGTGTGTGTGTGTGTGTGTGTGTGTGTGTGTGTGTCATCATCTCTTTGTACTCTTGTTTGAAACTACTTTCCCCAGTAATCGTTAAGGAGGAATGACACATCTGTCTGACAGCAGCACCCTGACTTTGTGTCGCCATCTTGTGGTGTGAGAGTGAGAAACGCCTCTGATGAGTAACAGCACTTCATGCAAAAGAAAAGATTATTTTTTGGGGCTTTTCCACCTTTAACAGGACAGTTGAGGGAGTAAGACATGCATCATGCATCAGACATTTCATCAGGTCAGATTTGAACCCTTGACCTTCGCATCAAGACATAATCCTCAATGGACACGTGCACCTGCTCCATCACTGAGCCAACCTGGCAACATCACTTCATAATAAACTTTGGGGAGAGTTCACCTGACCTGACGTCATCAACAGGCCTGCAACTTTGTTAAAAACAGCATAAACCTTCAGTCAGGGTGCGATTGCCGGGTGGAATTTCCTCCTTTCCTGATCTCACCCTGCCTCTGCTGATTTATTCTTAACCCCGGTGGGGTAGGGGTGTCCATCCCAGTTCCTCAAAGTCCAAAGTTATGTCTTTTTTTTCAAAGCACAAAGTTGTTCAGTTTAATATGATTTAAATCACAAAAGAGCAGGACACCTCCATATGTGAAAGACTGAAAACTGCTTTTTCTTTTGCCAGTTTTGCATGAAAAACTACTTCATGGACTGTTTTCATATGCAGTTATTTTCTTGTCCTAATGAGTACTTAAATGGCCTTAACCCTCATGTTGTCCTCGGGTCAAATTTGAACTATTTTCAGATTAATTATCACCAAAAAAAATGGGCCTTCAAAATGAGCGCTGAAAATGTCAACATTAGAAATGTCAAATAACTTTGGAAGAAAACATTTAAAAAAACACCCACAACATTGAAAAAGTGACAAAAATGTCAGAAAAAGCAATAATAATGTTGAAAAAAAACGTAGTACAGGAAAACTTTCACACACATTCATACAATGTGGTCAGTGTATCACCCGAGGACACTTGGACATGGGCCAGAATCGAACCACCAGCACACCTGCCAACACTCCCGTTTTTCCCGGTTTTCTCCGTTTTTTTAACCCTATCTCCGAGTTGGTTTCTCCCAGGAAACTCCCGTAATCTGCATGGCCCAAACTCCTTCATAAATAATGAATAATGCTGACCAGTTGTCAGATCTTGTATGAAGTCCACCTAAGCCACAGCCAGCCATGACTTAAACTATTAATGGATTATCAAAAGATGACTTTTCGATCGTTGCAGCTATAGTGAGGATCATTTACACATTGCAACTATCATGAAGAAGTGATTAACGAAAATCAGATTGATTCTTTGAAGTAAAGGAGACGGTTTCATGAGGAAACAGAGCTGAGCCATAGAGTCCCATACAACACTTTGTGAGATTTGCAGCACATGAAAACAAAAACAAAACAAAAGCCAAGATCGAATGATCGTCGATCGTCGGTGTGACTCCCGAAGGTGCTGACATTAATTCTATGGTTAAAATATGAAAGGAGACTAAAAGGAAGAGCAGGAGAACAACTCGTGTGCAAGGAAAGGTCAGAAAATGAACAGCAGGGTGTTGATGAACACAATTCTGTTTTATGATGCAAGTATATATTATTAAATATACTGTATATAAGTATTGAGTGTTTAGAGCTGAACTAAGTTCCCCCATGCCACTGCTAAATATTGGGTTTAGAAAACTTCAAAGAGTCCCTTGATTTGTCCAACAGAGGGAGCTCCTCCACAAATAATAAAAAGAGTTTCAGGTGTCAGAAGACACTTAATAATTACATCAATCCATAAGCTTCAGGCACTGAGCTAACACAAGTATTTAACATACACACTGGGTTGATTCCAGTTTAGGATTTGCATGCAAATTGTCTGGTGTGACGTTTTTCCTTACTTTTTTTTTTAACTTTATTTAACCCCAAAAACTTTTTTTTCCAAGAGTGTCCTGGCCAAGACTGATAATCTAACACAGCAAATGTTTCCCAAATTCAACCACAATCCTAAATACATCAGGCAGAACATAGAAGTCTCAAGTCTCTGAGCTAGAGTCAGAGTCAAGTCTCAAGTCTCTGAGCTAGAGTCCAAGTCATGTCTCAAGTCTCTGAGCTAGAGTCCAAGTCATGTCTCAAGTCTCTGAGCTAGAGTCCAAGTCTCAAGTCTCTGAGCTAGAGTCCAAGTCTCAAGTCTCTGAGCTAGAGTCCATTCAAGTCTCAAGTCTCTGAGCTAGAGTCCAATAATCAAGTCTCTGAGCTAGAGTCCAAGTCAAGTATCAAGTCTCTGAGCTAGAGTCCAAGTCATGTCTCAAGTCTCTGAGCTAGAGTCCAAGAATCAAGTCTCTGAGCTAGAGTCCAAGAATCAAGTTTCTGAGCTAGAGTCCAAGTCATGTCTCAAGTCTCTGAGCTAGAGTCCAAGAATCAAGTTTCTGAGCTAGAGTCCATGTCTCAAATCTCTGAGCTAGAGTCCAAGTCATGTCTCAAATCTCTGAGCTAGGGTCCAAGTCTCAAGTCTCTGAGCTAGGGTCCAAGTCTCAAGTCTCTGAGCTAGGGTCCTGAAGAAGACACAGAAACACACTGCACTTTGGTGAGGGTGCATCGGTGCTCTGCTGACCTCAGTGAGCATTTATCCTGAATCACTTGACACTAAGAACTACTAGACCAAGCCAGATGCCCGCGGAACAGAAATTTCCACGATTATATTGGGACGGACAGCAGTGGTCTGTCCTCAGTGTCCTGTCCTCAGTGGTCTGTCCTCAGTGTCCTGTCCTCAGTGGTCTGTCCTTAGTGTCCTGTCCTCAGCGGTCTGTCCTCAGTGGTCTGTCCTCAGTGTCCTGTTTGGCTCTGAGCTGCTGTCAGATGGAGCTCGAAGATGGAAGGAATGTTATATTTCAAAGCTCAGCGCATACCAAAGATGCTCACAAGTCTCTGAGCTAGAGTCCAAGACTCAAGTCTCAAGTCTCTGAGCTAGAGTCCAAGACTCAAGTCTCAAGTCTCAAGTCTCTGAGCTAGAGTCCAAGACTTAAGTCTCTAGTCTCTGAGCTAGAGTCCAAGTCGTGTCTCTGTGCTAGAGTCCAAGTCAAGACTCAAGTCTCTAGTCTCTGTGCTAGAGTCCAAGTCAAGTCTCTGAGCTAGAGTCCAAGTCAAGACTCAAGTCTCTGAGCTAGAGTCCAAGTCAAGACTCAAGTCTCTGTGCTAGAGTCCAAGTCAAGTCTCTGAGCTAGAGTCCAAGTCAAGACTCAAGTCTCTGAGCTAGAGTCCAAGTCAAGTCTCTGAGCTAGAGTCCAAGTCAAGTCTCTGAGCTAGAGTCCAAGTCAAGACTCAAGTCTCTGAGCCAGAGTTTGTAATATGTTCTGTTGAAAGTCAACCATGGAGATTATATTTTTGACATTAAACCTTGGATAATCAAACGGCCGTGAGCATCTCTATGAGGGCTTTATCTTACAAACGAGTCACAATCATCCTCCAAAAGGCAACAAAGCGGCGTGAAAATGAGCAAAGGAGTCGCAACAAAACATTGGAGCTCTGTTCCAACCCGGCTTGCTTCTTGTTTCGATCCTCCTGCAGCCTCAGATGGGATGCTTATCTTCCACTCTCATCATCTTTGACATCTTGGCATCCCTTTGACGCCGTGTTTCAGCTTGTCCGAAAAGGGACACGGAGGCCTTTCACAGGAAAATGCCTCCTGGTGTGAGAAGAGTTTTTTCACCAGAATCTTTCGATAAAAAGAAAAGATGGGTCGCAGAGTTCTGTGACGTCAACGGGCAGACGGTGGTGCGTTCAGGCGACGATGCGCCACCATCAGATGTGTAAACACGCACCCATCAGGGCTGTAGCCGCACTCTCTCTTCCATGAGGCTTTACAAAGTTTGGATGTGGGAAATCTCTGAGGTCAGATGGAAAGGACAACCTGTATTTTCTTTTAGTAATCTTTAAAAAAACAGAAGATGGTTAGGTCGGACCAGAGATCTTCAACAGGGGGTCCATGACCCCTAGAGGGTCCTCAGAGATAATGCAGGGGGGCCACCAATGTTAAAAAGACGTTAAATGTAAAAATATTTCTAAATATTTCTAAAAATATTCAGCACATTATTATGAATCCAACACATTAATATGAAATATAAATTAACCTAATTATGAATAAATGCTTCACACATTGAAGATAACCTTGCTGTAGGTACGGTAGACACCATGGTAACCATTCAGTTAACGGCAAAGGTCCCATGGCATGAAAATTGTCACTTCATACTTCATAAGGTTTTTTAACATTAATATGTAATGATATCTTCTAGTTTCTTCACTCTTTTTTGACAGTAACCCAAACATCTTTGAGTTGGTGACTTTGTTGTTGGTTTTCTGGCAATTTATAGACCAAACAGCTAATCTAATGGAGAAAATTATAGAATAATGGACAGTTAAATCAACGATGAAAATTATTGGTAGTAGCACACACACACACACACACACACACACAGACAGACAGGTGCGCGCACAAACACAGGTGCCTACACACACACACAGGTGCCCACACACACACACACACACACACACACAGGCGCGCACAAAGACAGACACACACACAGGCGCGCACATAGACAGACACACACACACACACACACACACACAGGTGCGCATACACACACATTCTCCTGATACGGAGGTGTAACATTTGTCAGAGCTGTTGCCGTGACATGAAAGCGCCGCAGTAAATTATTTCCTGACGTCTGAAGCAAGTGGTTCGGTCACATGCTATGACCCCCCTCCCCCCCCGGTCTCTGCTGAGTAGAAAGGGCCCACGCAGCAACTGGTCCCAGGACACCCCCCCGGGGCCGCGACCCCTGGGTGCTCTCCGGTGTGTATTTAGAGATCAGACTGCTACATTGAGAGCCTGGAGCCCTCCAAACGTGGGCCCCTCCACCACCCACCTCCACCCTTCTGACAGAGGGACACCCATGGGGGGACGTGAAGAAGCACGAGCGTTTCATTTAATAAAATAGAGACACATTTTATTTTGAAATATCTAATAGGGCGGCTGGATAATGGGATTAAAGTCATAATCACTATTATTTTGGTCCATTTTGAAATCCTAATTATTTAACAATATTCCTCAGTGAGTTTGGGAAAGATTGTTGCTATTAACTTATCCCTCTGAGAGATATCTTCTTGAATTCTCCTTTTTAGGGTATTCACATAAAACCTGATCCCTGTGTGCTTCAGAACAAACTCAGCTTTCTTTTTCTGGCCCATAGCAATGTGTAAAGAGATAATTTGGCCCTAAAGTGGAAAAAATGGTCAAATCTCTTGTGAAAACAAACCTACACTCAGCTGTTTTGCTGCTTGTAATAAGCTTACGTTAAACTATTGGGTTCACAAAGGTAGCGTAATACATTACTCAAACAGTAAATAAATGTCTAAAATGAAATTTTGTAATATTGCTCCAAACATCGCTTGGCTTGTTGACCTCAGAGGGCTAAAAAACTGTGAAAAAAACCAGCTTGAATTGTCAAATTTCCCTTAATACTTTCCCATTTGTACTTTTTTTCACAACACGACAAAATGAGAGTGTACTTGCTAAATTTTAATGTGCAAAGTTATAGTTTTTGATTGTGATCCTTAGGAGTCAAATAGACTTTAAAGTAAGATATACATAAACAAGATCGTTGATTTGAAGAAGGCCTGAGGGCCAACATATGGTCTAAATAAATAGAGAAATGCATATGTAGTGTTGCAGGTTCCTTCAGGGACACAACCACCCAGTGTCAGAGGGGTATGCAGCAACACTTTTCTTCTTGTTATTGTACATGCTACCTTATATTTTCCAGTTTTCAGCTCAGTAACCTCGGTTTTGCATTCTAAGCTAGCCATAAACCCCCAGTTGACTTCCACAGTCCCAGTGTTAGCTAGTCTGTTAACATGAGTATTTTCAAGCCTCCTGACAGACGTCACACTTTATAACCTACAAGTTGCCTCTCACATTCCACTTATTTAACCTTCATGTTGTCCTTGGGTCAAAATGACCAATTAATGTTCTTTTTAATTCCCCAAAATAACATGATTGATTCCACCCAACGCTCTTTGGCAAGTACACATCTCTACTTTCATTAATTTCAGGGCGTCTTATCCAATTTTATAACAAACAAAAGTGTTGATTTTCATTTTGACAGGAAGACAACACGAGGGTTAACTGCTGTCCCATCCCTTGACATGCCCTCTCCTTTTCCCTCTTTCTTTTTCTATTTCTAGCCCCCTTGGGTGCTTCATCCATCTTCATACATAGATGACAAGTCTCTTTAGCAGCAGTCAATAGCAGTGTTTAAAATGATCGTTTTAGCACCGGCATTGACAAAAAAACTTAAATGATATCCAACCTTAATAGTATGAAAAATAATGGAGTCTTTAAGATGTTTTATGTGGACCAATTTACTCTATATTATATTTATAGACACACACACACACACACACACACACCAGGAGTGATCCCACTTGGACAAGTTCAACGCTGACAGATGCATTCCTCTGCTGGCATGCCATCAGGAAACCCACCTGGTTTCTCAGTTTCCACGTTCTGGAGGCCTGTTGTTGCAAACATGGCTGCCGTCCCGTGACCTTTCCGACACCCTCGGGTGGCAGCGGCACAGCCTGGGAACACACATGTGGGACGGGGATGGTTTTACACACAGAATAGTTTCATATGGTTGAAATTGTGCACACTCTTCTGGTTTCCGCCACTAAAACAAATGTCTGGAAGCATGTATTTTTGTTGGACTGGGAGTGTTGGCTCTGGAAACGCGTAGGCAGGATGATAGATGACAGTGGGTTCCAGTTTTTCATTCTGCTCTCTGGTGAATTCATGAAAAGCCATACGTAGCCTATATGCTACATAGGAGACGCGCACACTGCATGGACAATGTAAGCTGGAACCCATGCAGACACACTGAGACGGGTCTTGTTGAAAGACTGATGTCAGTGTACAGTGTTCACACCGAAGGGAAGCAGATTTCCTCAATGATTTCATTAAAGTCACTTTGGTTTACAATAATAATAATAATAATAATAATACATTTATTTACTTTTGGTTTCCGGAGCGGAGGTTAGGCCTGGAGCTTTGTGGTGTAAACATTCACACACAGAGCTAGACTGTATATGAAAGAAATAGCGACTGACCGTACACTGACCCATGTCCCCTTTTTGTTACTGTTTACGCCTGTTTTGTTGTTTTATGTAATGATGTGTGAATAAACTAAACTAAAAAGAACCATACAACTATAAAGAGTCCATTCATAACACTTTTGCTTATGTATCCTTGGCCCCCCATGTTTGTTTATGATTGTTCTACTACAATTGGACAATTACTTGGCAGATGATATGCTAGTTTATATTGACAACAATTCATTTGGGGGATTGTTGAGGTGAGGTCGATGTCCCCGTTTTCACCTTGATGTCCGTTACCTTCCTCCTTCCCCCCTCCCTCTCCCCTTTCATGTCTTCAGCTGTCCTGTCAATAAAGGCCTAAAATGCCCCAAAAAAGAAATACCAATAAACCAAAGCATGTGTTTTTCCTCCCATCCCGGATGGCTGATGCAAATCCTCCTCCAAAGCGCTGCAGGGCAACGTTCACCGAGACTAGCAATACGCTGACGTGACAGTGTCATTGTTTTTTTTAATCTGTTTGAGCATGTGATTTCTGGGACATTTCTGACAGACGGTAAACCATGCCCTGCAAATAGCACGTGAACTTTCACCACAGGTGATCGGAGCAGTGTGTTTGCCAACAAATCCCTGGACGTGTGTGTGTTACCAGTTACCGTTTGTCACAGCACTGACTATCAGTGATGATGCGGATCCATGCGGCCTCGCTCACAGCAGCTTCCCTTTCTCTTTCCTGGAGATAAGTGCCCTAACACGGGATATCCAGGTCAGCTGCCCACTCAGCCCCCTGCACAAACCTGAAAGTAAGCAAGTATCTGGATCACGTAGCCACACATGAACACGCACAGTTGACAAATGTTATGAGAAGTAGAAGATGGCATTAGTAGCAGTAGGTACACTTGGCCTAGTGTACCTAGGCGTTTTCTGACACTGACATCTTAATATGTTATTGAAAGAAAGGACAGACAGGTTGTGACTACTCCTACATGTCGGCACAATGACATAACATAACGATATAATCGGCTGTGGAGAAAACAGCCGTGACAGCTTGTTGACTCTAGGTTTTAGAGATGAAATGCCTTTCAACAGTGTGTGTGTGTGTGTGTGTGTGTGTGTGTGTGTGTGTGGGAAAAAATAGTGAACTTAGCTATGATTGTGACCAAAGATATGCCAGTTATTGAGAGCGCAAATCTTCAAGGCTCCAGCGTCCAAATTTATTGTTGCCTTTCCAACTGCCTGATGAGCCAAGAAAAACAGGAATGAAAGAGAAGAACGCTTATCTTTTATTGTCTTTGCCTTCCAAGCCTTAAAACTATTTTAAGGATAAAACTTGTATTGTTTCTGGCTCTACTTGACATTTTCATATAAACCATCGGGAAGAATTTGGTAGAGAGTCGGTGACACGTGATGAAGGACAAGTCTAATTTAGAGGAGGAAATGGAAGTGTCCATTTTAGGAGGTCAATGCAACTTTACTCTTCCAGACGATAAAAAGTCAAGCTTACGCTGTCTTCTGTCTCTGTTAATGCTATCAGCTGATACTAGTGTTCACTGTGTGGGACTAGCCACACATCTCCGAAATATCAATAATTCACAAGCTTAGAAAAACATCGCTGTTTCCTCTTGTGACTGCGTTTTTCAAATAAGTTTTTCCACTGAAGTGGAAGAAATGCATCATTCCACACAGAAACACTTTGAAAAACAACATGGTTTTCACTCACGACATTTCAGCCCTTCTGATTGGTGGCGGTGCATGGATGCATCCGTTTCATCAGCTACAGTTCACTTTGATGCATAACATCTTTTTCACAAAGCTACTATTTATTGCGACGCTGTTATCACATTCAACAGGAGTGCAACGTTATTGATGATTCAAAGCGTAGCCACAAAAATGATTACCTTAAAACAAGAGGCGATCCTTGGACCAGCGCTTTAGGGGTGCCTTTTAATGTTATTATTTTTTAAAGATAATTAGACTTTTGGGGCCTTTCTTCCCCCTTTAAAGGTGGGAGAGAGATGGGGGATGACACGCAGCAAAGGGCCGCAGGTCGGACTTGAACCCCGGGCGCTGAGGTCACACCACATTATTACTTTTAAACCTTATTCTACTGTGTTTATTGTGTAATTTAATATCTTTTTGTACCATGATGGTAGGGGAAACACTGAATTATGTATCTAGAAAGACACACCCACAGTTCTAAGAAAGATTACATAAATGCTAAACCATGGGGCAATTAATACAAAGGTGAGATGTTATTACAAATGAAATATTCACCCGTGGAAAAGCAGACATTTCCAAAAAAATACAATTATAAATACATTTTGAAAATGAGAGATTTATGCGGATTTGACTAGCTTTCTAACGGAGCACTTTCTTAGGAAAACATAACAGACTTTTTTTTTTGTTGCAATTATGCTTTAGGGTTATTACTATTATTATTATTATTATTTTTTTTTAATTATATTTAGCTTTTTTAGGGCATTTTTAGGCCTTTATCTTGACAGGACAGCTGAAGATATGAAAGGGGGGAGAGAGGGGGGGATCACATGCAGCAAAGGGCCGCAGGTCGGAGTCCAACCCAGATTAGGGTTAGGAGGAAACCTCTATATATATGGGCACCTGCTCCACCAGCTGAGCTGCCCGGGCGCCCACAAGCTTTTCACTGTGACGTGTGGAGGTATTTTATTGTTTTTGGGTGTTGTGCGTGCTCTCCAGGCTTACGTGTGCATGTGTCTGGGTTGTCCTTTTAATCCCTTTGGGGAAGGGGATTGTGTATCGCCTCGTACACCTCCTTTCAGCCAGTGCCATGGCGCACATGTTCATAGCACAATGAAGACATTGAGAGGAGCTACCCCCCCCCCCCCCCCCCCCCCCCCCCCCCTCCCCCAGCACCCCTGGGAACCATAAATCTTCCCCCGTGGTTCAGAGGAGAATTCCTCTAGACAGTTTGGACTTCACTCTGGTTTCATCTGATCATGATGGGCTTGAAAAAATGGCACTCAAACTACAAACTGAAGTTATTTCACCACTGATCTGATGATGAGGTCTTTGAGTTCACAGCTAAAAAAAAGTAAAAGTGTTCACGTTGACAGTCGGAGCAAATGTTGACGGTAAAGATGTCAGACGGGACCTGGGCTGAAACAAATCATCTTAAAGGAGCTGATGATGCACACGATGTGTGAAGCTGTCCAGCCTGTTCATGTGGTCCGGGACTCTAATGGATCCCACCAAGCGGCTCTCAGCTGTGAACGGGGGGTGTCACAAATTAATCCAAGCTATGCTGTTCATAAAACCTCAACTCTTTTCTATCTATCAACGTCTTTTGTAAAATGAGGTTGAAGGCTTGTAGAGGGCAGAACGGCAGAGTTACAACAGATAACACAGAAACACAAAGGACCAACGCAGTAGTTTAAATACAAATACATGGAGAAAAAAAGAAGAAATACAAACTGTAAATCCAAACTTAATGGAAGTAGATTGTTGGAGTGTGCCTACATGATACTCGTTCCTCTGATCTTAACTATTAGTCCAATAATTCATAATTACTGCTTTTTTAACTCAAATATTAGGTTTTAATTCTATATAAATGAGGGTTTTTGACCATGAATTCCCAAAATGTAGTGTAAAACTAGTGGTAGTAAGGTGGTGGTAAAGAAAACCTAAATGAAAAGTCTGAAAAAAGGGACGAAAATGTCAAATGTTTTGTCCGTTTTTGACCCGGGATGACAACACGAGGGTTGAGAACACACATTTGTACTAAAGACTCAGAAGAACAGCGTCAAATCAACTTCTGCTTTTTTTTTGAGTAAACAAAAACCACTTTCTCTAAAAATGTGTAAGTGGTTTTAGCCGCTTTCTAAAAACCAACTCTAGTTCATCTGTCCTGAAGATAAACTCTTTTAAACATACCAAGCACATGAAGCAGCCACACACACACACACACACACACACACACACATACACACACACACACTTAACCAAAGAAAACCAGAGCTTTTCTCCTCCTGCCCCCCTTCTGTGCTTGGCAGCAAAGCCTCAATCACACGATTCCAAAATCCTTCACACGCTGCACCGGCTACATGGATCTACATCTTTTCGACTGAATTCTTTCTTTTGTGCAACTCAAGCTTTAAGGAAAGCCAGTAAAAATCTTTTTTCCTGTCTTTTTAAGCCCCCTGACTTGTTGAGAAGAGTCATGTGAGAGGGAAATATAAAAAAAAAGACTACAAGTTCAAATAAACCCAGTGTGTTTGAAGTCTTGAGTGGCCATAGATCAGCTTTGTCAATGCTAAATATTTTCTCTGACCACAGTTCAGTGACATGTGAGTGATGTTTCAATCGGAGCGGTCTATTTAAAGGGCCGCGCTCGCTTTAGAAGGATGAAGTGGTACAAAGTAGACCAGCTGAGGTTTGCGGGAATGTGTGTGTGCGTGTGTGTGTGTGTGTGTGTGTGTGTGTGTGTGTGTGTGTGTGCCATGCATGCATGTGTGTGTGCGTGTGTGTGTGTGTGTGTGTGTGTGTGTGTGAGAGTGTGGTATGTGTGTGTACATAGACACACACTTAAGTTTAGTCAAACAAAGAGGCATCATCGCATCAAATATTTGGCACTAGAGGCGCTTTTGGGAGCAGTGCTCAGCAGTTGCTATTGGCTAGTCTCGCATTGCCAGACCCTCCTCCACAGCGTTGCGGAGGAGGGTCTGGCTAGTCCACACAGCATTCTGGGATGGGAGAAAAACATGCTCTGCTTTACTGCCATTTATTTAAAACAATCCCAATCGCCTCGGGCGGGGCTAAGCGTCGGACGGAGCCACGGTGCCTCTGCATGATAGTCTCGGGAAGGATCTTGTTTTGGTGGAACACATGTACGTGTAAAAGTAGTTTTAGTCATGCAACAAAGAACTCCGATTGGACAGATAGTCTAGCTTGCAGTCTGGATTCACCCTGCAGAGATCTGAGGAAAAAAGTAATTAACTGTGTTGTGAAATTACAACACAAAGAATTTTCGGCTGACCTGAACAACCCCGGAAGTGGAGCGTTGTGGATTTAGATGCATGTATTCTGTAACGTGTCTTTACTGTACAACCATATGTTTCCAGGGTGTACTGTACATGCTGCTGTGTTTCATTGTGTGCACGCGTGTACAGTATATACTTTCCCGTCCATATGTGAGTGAGGTGACTGTGATTAGAGGGTGGCGCTGCAGTGTTCCCCTCGGGGCCGCAGCACCCTGTTATTTTCCCTTCGTCAGCCCATGCTTTCAATAGGCGAGGGTGGGTCCCTGACCTCCCCTCCCATGCTCAACCACGGGAGAGGGAGGCACCCGTTTCACACGTCGCCTCTTCTCACAGCCCCTCCCTGCAGAAATCCACATTTTTGGGAAAATAGAGGGAATCAAAGGCCGGGGGCCCCCAGGCTGAGTCCTCCGCTCACAGAGAGTAGACTATGATCTGGACTAGTAGATCTGGACTCAGGGAGGTCCTCCAACAACGACAAGCGAGGCCACTGTCGCAGACCAGTCTCCAATATGGAGTGTTGCTACACGGTAAATAATGGCTGTAAAATCTACAGTTAATTAATTTAGATTTCACAGTAACACTACTGGATGTGATTTTTACAGTAGAATGCTGTTAAGTTTACATCACAACCGTGTTGACATAAGATGTGTAATTGAAATATTTTAGAATATGGGTTTACACTGTTACAGTGATACAGTATTAAAACAGTGAGAAACTGAATTTACAGTGATTAACTGTAACATATTGTTAATAGTACTGTATTGCCATGTACATTACATTTGTACAGTAGATAAACTAGCACTGTAAATGCAATTGAAATCCCAGTATTTTATTAATATTTATTCCACAGTAAGACAAGCAATACTGTAAATACAACTAAAATAACAGTGTATAATTGTTTTGTATTTTAAAGTGAATACATAAAATACTATAAATGGATGTATGAATTTAAAAATAATTCACAGTAACTTACTTAATCGTTGCCAGTAAGTTACTGTAAATTACAGTAAATGCTTGGTGTAAGGTTGTCATAAAACTCAGTCCGAGCTGTGTTGACGTTTTTGATATTGTCGTAAGTTTTAAGTCACGTTAGTGGAGTTAAATCAACGTTGTCGACAACCAATGGGTGCGCTCCCTCCAGCACCCAAACAGCTGGAGCCAGTGATGCTTGTGGAGCCTTTGAAGCTAAACGCTAAAGTTGGGAAAGTTGCCGATTTTCAACCCTTCTTAAAGCGAGTCATCTAATGGAGATTTACCAACGTGTAACCGCCATCTGCATGCAGGCCCAAACATCAAATAGGCAAACTTCCCCTCAAGTTACCAGCTAGCACTAAATTTCCTAATTCATTATTTTTAACGACCCAAAATAGCATGATTGATTCCACACAACGCTCTTTGCCAAGTACAAATCTCTACTTTCAATAATTTTGGGGTGACTTATTCCATTTTATAGCATTGTAAAACAAACTGAAGTGTTTTTGAAATAGTATTGAGTAAAAGTTGACATATTCCAGTCTGTGATTATCATCAACATCCATTCCTTTAATTTTTAATAATTCCTAATTTCTGCTTTTCTAACTCAAACATTAGGTATAATTACTGAAAATGAGGTTTATTGACCATAAATTCCAAAAATAACTGTAAACTAAAGTAAATAAGTTAGTGTTACGTAGTGTTGAACATTGAAATAAGTGTCAAAAGTGTTGAAAAAAGGGACAAAAACATTAGAAAAAACGTTTAAACTTTTCAGGATTTGGGATAAGTAAAGGGTTAAATCATGCTTTTATCTAGACTTGTCCACCGTAACGCTGTCTTAAACCCTTGTGCCGTCTCGCCATCAAAATGGCAACCTGGCAAACAAACGTGGCAAACAAACGTGGCAAGGTTTTTATTCCAAAAAACAGCTGAGAGCGTCTATTGTTGCCATAACAACAGCTACTGCTACAGTATCCTGGATAGAGCGCTATGTGGTGCGGTGCTAATGTTAGATAAACAAAGTGGTGGAGCTAGAGAAAGAACAGAGAACAGAGAGAGAGAGAGAGAGAGAGAGTGGTGCTGCTATCGTTACATTACACAAAGCGATCCTCCCGTATAACTCGCTGTGCTCCGTCTCCATTTTTTCTTGTTGTTATGGAAACGACATGTCTGGCTACTCTGCTTTTCATTGGTCGGCTGTCATAAAAGCACTTGACGTGGGGCGTTTTTTTTTTTTTTTTTTTTTACAGAGAAGTTGAACTTTTTTTCAACATCCAAAAAACGCTCCAAACTAAAGAAAAAGAAGTTGGCGGTGCGCGCTCAGGACTTTGAAAACACGGTTTTCTCTGCAGGATTCTGACGTAAAAAAGACGCTGGCTGCTTAAAGAAGAGTGAACATAGCCTCATACTGCACTGTGACTTTTTATTTTTGTATTTCATACCCATCTTGTTGTCTTTTTCAGCTGTTTTTATATTCTGTTTGGTGGATGTTTTTAACTGCTCTCTCTGGTTTTATGTAAATCCCTGTGAAACGCCTCGCTGCTGAAATGTGCTAGACAAGAAAAGCTCTCTAAAGAAAAAGAGGCCAAGTGGGGACTCAAGCAATATGTCTTTTGAAACTTTCTTTGGCACTCTCTCTTCCTCTTGCTTCCACTTCTTTGTGCTATCTTTTCTTCTCTTCCTGTGGCTCTTTCCCCCCGCTGTCTCTCCCTCCCTGTTTCCCAGCATTCAGAAACCCTGAAAGGAAAGCACGGCCGTAAAACAAAGAGCCCAGAGTCCTGTTCAGCCGGGGCTCCATGTGAACTCAGGCAACCATCGGATGGAAGGAGAAGGGGAAAGAAACGAGAATGAGATCGCTGTTGGTGTGCACACAGTGGACCACGTTGTGCTGGAACTTTAGGGGTTTGGGTTCGTTAAGCTTGGGTCAAACTCAAGGATCTGGTCCTCAAATACATTTAGGCTCATTAAACATTTTGGCCCGGCTTAGTTCTTGTCACTTTTTCTGAAGTTTTTGTTACTTCTGCCAGCTCTTTGACGCTTTTTCCCCAATGTTTTTGTCACTTTTTCTTTGATGGCTAAGGTACTTTTTTGGGGGCTTCATGTGGACCAAGCTGTAAGTGAGAAGACCAAAATGAGACATGCAAGACAATAAAAGATGTTAGACTTTTTGATGACATAAAAGCATGTCAATAAACCTTACATGTCTGGCACTTGATGTGATTCTTATTTTTGATTTTTCCATGCTTTTAAGGAAGTTGTCTAGTCATGTACAGAGACTGTGCTTAATGACTGTCTCTCTCTCTGCAGTCCTGCTGTCTGCACTTGGTGGTCTGATGCTCCCAGCAGAACAAAAGCTTCAGACAACCAAAGTCTTACTGGTTCTAGGCAAACTAGAAACTGTAGAGACTGTAGAGTCAGGACTGGCCGTGGACCATGACGGCGTCAGGCGGATCAAAACGCTGCATGTGGCAGAGATGACAAAGCAGATCAGGACACAAGAGCGTAACTTTGGGTTCCACATTGGGGTCATGTATTTAAAAAAAGAGACATAATCCTCAAAAATATAATTGGGAAAAAAAGATCTGGAGGCCATTTGACCAGTTTGTAAAAGAAGAAGACATACGGGATACTGTCAAATAAACAGGATTTTGATAGTTGCAATACGGGAGAAAAACTCGAAGAAGCAACTAAAACCTAGAAACAATTATCATAAAAAAGGACCAAAAACATCTGAAACCAATGACGAAAAACGCGACAAAAACGTAGAAAAAAATGACGACAATCAAGAATGTATTTGAAAAAAAAGCATCAAAAATGTTTAAAAAAAGCGGCAAAACCATTGCAACAAACCTCCCCCTTAATAATGTGGGGGGGGGGGGGATGGTAACCCCCCTATGTCAGGACATGTCTTTCAGACCACCGTTTTGGTTTTCTGGCCTACAGTTGTCAAAATTTGCTCACATCAACCTCATTTCTAGCAGCAGGAAGCCAATTTTGGTGAAAAAGATTTAAAAAGCAGTTACCCGACTGCTCAACAGAACTGTAAAACACTGTAGGAAACACTCAAATACTAAAATACTCTCCAAAGTCAACACCAAAAACATTTTACTCTCACTTGCCACCTACTTAGCTCTCTGTGAACGACACTGAACAAGCTGACGGGGAACTGAGGAGGAGACATAACCTAATTATCTTCCTTTGATAAGATGACTTTGATCATTTTGAAGAGCTAGCCCATGCACACACACACACGCATGCATGCATGCACAGCAGGTGCCCACAGAGAGAACAACAACTGTCTCTCTAACAACTGTAGGAAGACAAGAAAAACAAAAGAGGAAAGTGTATGAAGAAGATAAGGGCGTCAGTCTCGCCACCTTCAGACACAGACCACAGAGTTTAAATGGCTTCTGACTATGAGAATTGTGGCTGAAAGTCAATATGATTTATGGGACTGGAGCTGAAAGTGTAATCTGGGTCAAACCTCAACTCGTGCTGCTCGTGCCCCCAAGCTCTCTGCAAACTAGCTTGAAATACAAGCGAGCTTCAAGCAAATATACATTTTATTGTGTGGCATCATCAAGTTTATTTCTACAGCACAATTCACACACACAAGGCAACTCAAAGGGCGATACGGACGCATAAAAAACACTTTGTGACAATGTAAAGTACATTAAAGAGACAAAGGACAATCAAAACGAGACAATGAATAGCCTTACTGCTCTTAAAAAGGTTAATAATGGGTTTTGTAATGTATAAGAAGTAGAAAATACTGCTATTTCATTTAGTCAACCGACCACCCAAGTCTTGCGTCATGTGGATGCGCAGACAGTGTTGTTATTATTTAGAATTCCTTATAGGAGCGACAGAAACTACGCACCATAGCTTTAAATTTAGCCATCAAAGCAACACTAGAGAACTTTTCCAGCTTCAGTTCCAATACAGGTTGGAAGCAGAGTTGTCTCAGTTCTGTCATTATGTCTCAGTCGAACTACGGATCCGCTACCCGCAAACCTGCATCGTGCGGTTATAACCAATAGAGGGCTGCAAAGTGAATGCAGATTTGCCGTTCCCCCTGTTACAAGTTGAGTGTTGCTTTAAGAGTACATTTAAGGAAAAGAATGAATAGGTAAGAATTAAAATGATGCATCATATTCATGAAGACCTGGTTTTCTGCCGGACTTTAATGAGCTAACAGTTAGCAGAGCACAGGCATTCAGTGAGTTTGTTCCACAGTTGAGGGGCGAAATAACTAAATGTTGCTATACTGTGTTTGGTCCTAGATCTGGGAAAGAAAACAGTATTTAAGGAATTCCACCTTAGTTTTATGAGGCAGATCTGGGTGCTTGTAGTTTTCCCAGCTCACTGTAGTCCTCTCTGTCTCCTCTTTATCAGTTAGCAGTTATCAATTAGCTCTGGACCTTGGACCCATGAGTTTTCCTTCCAACATACCATAAAGTTGTTTTTATTGCCTTTTTTCACGTTGTGTTTTGTGTTTTTTCAGTGTTTTGATCACTATTTAACATCTTAATCGCGATTTCTGACATCATGTCACGTTTTTCCAATGTTTTGTTCCATTTTCAATGTTTTATGGGCACTTTTTTGATGTTTTTGGTGCTTTTTCTGAATTTTTTGGCTTTTTCTACTAGTGTTTTTGACTTTTTTTCATGTTTGCTGCTTTTCAACCTCAGATATTTTCTGAGGTTTTTGCTCACAAAGCTTCCCACATCATGCTGCAATTACCCCCCCCCCAGATATCAGCTCCTAATGCAGTTTGTTGGGCTGACTTGGAGACATTTATGGGGAGCTATTAAGGAGGAAATAAAGGGCTTATTAACATCATAGCAGAGGTGATGGGAATCCAAACACAGAGTGTTACATCACTGCAGACTAATGTTCTGTTTCTTGTTCTCAGAGTGCCCGATGTGTCATTGTTTGCCTACAGGCCTCAGGCTTTGACTGAGCATTAATCAAACTACAGTTTATTATATATCCTGTCATGTTATACGACTTGTGAATAGCGAGGACATAAGACAGAAGAAGTGATAGTGAAGAGGCATAGGCCCTCTTCCTGAGGAGAAACATGACTTGTTTGCAGTAGACTGACTTATCTTATCAGGAATCACATGTTCTGTTTAGTATCTCCAGTAAGAAATGCAGAAAACAGGTTTACAGTATATTGGGACAACCCTAAATACCTGCATGTTCAAACATGCCAGCTGCAATGTGATCATACTGCAATAAACAGCCACAGAGGTTCCCAATCAGGGGTATTTGTGCCCCAGGGGGTTACTTCTGCATTTACCAGGGCGTATGTAGGCTAGATTGTTGAGTAAGTCAGCTGTTTAAAAAAAATACAATTACGTCACATACTGAGTCAGTTCTTACACCTTCACACAACATGTTGGGATTCAGTGTGCAAGAACTAGCATGCAAATGAGCAGAGAAGTTTAATTTTCTGATCTGACGTACAGATGACTCGCTTCAGCTGGTTGAAAATCCGCTGCACCCTTTTTAGCATGGGGCTAAGCACTGGGCCATCGCAACCATAAACAACAGCTGGTTTAAGTGTGATTCTCTGTTAAATCTACACCATGGCTACATACGGGTTCAATTTCTGACATGCGACATGCAGACCTTTGCTGAATGCCAGTCCCTTCTCTCTCTAACTTTCCTGTCTTCAGCTGTTCTAATTAATAAAAGTCCCCAAAAATAACCTTGATGTAATTCCCGTATACTCAGTGATAGACGTTCATGCTGATAGCAGTGAGGGATGATGATATCTTTTTGGCAGCGTACACACAAGTGGTCAATAACGAGACGTCAATAAGAGCAGTGATGAGGGATTCCTCAGGGCTCAGACTCCAGAGGTGAACCAGGACACACGTTTCAAGGAAAAGGAGCAGCCTGAGACACTGCCAGGGCAACGGAAAGACAGACAGACTGACTTGGTGAAAGTAAACAGTTAGTGAAAGACAGAAAAGAGTCTCTTGTTCCATCTCCACGGTGCTGAAGACAGTTTTCCCCCCCATGCAGACCTGGCTGCGTGCCTGTCCAAACACCCCCGTCCATGTCTTCTAGTGACCCCGCAGCCCTTCCTTTAACCCCACAGACGTCACACAAGGCCACAGCTGTTTCCCAGATCTGAGGAAAATGAGTGTGCAGAGGCTAAGATGGGCTTAGAAGGGACTTTTTTAGATACCTAGGAGGATCTTAAAGTCCAGTTTTTACAGTCTGAGAAATGAGTTTAGTTTAATGAGTGCAGAGTTTCTGCCCTGTGACCCTCGTGGTGCTTTTCTTCTTAGAGCGAGGAGGGGAACATGAGGGTTGGATCGAGTTTATATCTACAGCTTTCCTCTGGGACAATGTGAGGATATGAGTGTTCGATGACAAGTTGTGATAAGGGACTCAGAGTGTGTGTGTGTGGGGGGGGGGAGGGGGGAGTATAAGGGCGGCCAAGCTTTTCTATTCCACTCCTACTTTCTGAAGACTGTTGCAGACTTTTCGTTTCATTTAAGTTGTGAAAGCGTGGAGCAGATCGCTTTCTTCAGCCAGAACTATTCATCGCTCAGCTGAGAGCGGTATGCTGAGTGATGACATGGATGTGTGCATGCATGAGAAAGACAAAAAATAGACAATTTTGTTGCTGTTTTAGTCCGTCTCTCTCACTCTACGAAGAAAACGTTTGACACAACGGTCACAATTTGTTCCTTTATCTACTGTGAACATGCTGGTGGAACAGTCCTCGCTCTCACACAACTGAACACTTTGCAATTCTCTCGCAAACAAACTGATACCGGACAAAAAGATGACACACACACACACACACACACACACACAGCTGGCGTTTGTGTCTGATACATCCAGGCCTAAGTACATGTTGATATCAAAACAGTCAAAGTGAAAGTACAAGTCCACCTGACATGCTGGTATTAATCTCTCTTTGTAGAGGGCAGCTATGAAAATAATGAATATGCACAAATACTTAAACCTGATGTTTGCATGATGTAGAGACTAATTACAGTGAAGCGTGAATTTAGGGCTTTCTGACATTATACAACATGTGTAATGTCTGACTGCTCTGTTTGTTGCCCCCCTGGACCTTTTTTTTTGTTGCTATGTTTTAACATTGGTGAGTATGTTAAAAAAATAAAACTATTCTTTGTAAATCTTTACAATCATTCCCCGACACATCCAAGCAGGTCTGCCTTGTCGCACCGTCCAAATCTTCTTCAAAACTTGACATTTTCAGCTTGCTAGCTCGAAGGTTGCCGTTGCTTCCAGAAACAAGACGGAGTTTGAGAGAGGAAGTTGAGGCTTTATCGTGGAAATGTACTTCCGTTGATCCAGACGAGTGATATTGAAATGTATTGGCTCAATAAACTAATTAAAGTAATAGGACAAATTCAAACGTTTCTCCTGATGATGGTGCTTGAGGAAACCAAAAGATCACCAGAGGCATTAGGATTCATCCTCTGGGGATCGTGAATATAGCACGTACCAAATTTCAAGCAACAGTTGTTGAGATATTTCAGTCTGGACCAAACTGTTGGTCCCGGTTGACGTCATGGAGTCCGGTTGTCTAGTTGACTCGCATAAACTGTCATCAGGAGCAGCTCGGGCTGGATGATTGTCGGCCACGTTGACCTTTAGGGGCCGAGACAATGAGCAGGGACAGAAATAATAAAGACCACACAGCTGAAAGGTGAAGGAATGAACCGTTCCTCCTTTCCTCATATTATAGATAATGTCTTTTCTCTGCATGAGGACGAGGACCGAGGCAGTCCGACTGTCCCAGAGGTGAACGCCGTCATGGATGACCATGACAAACAAAGCCAGTTTCCCACTCGCACTGTCATCTGGAGTTTCCACCTAAATAAGCTGGTATCCTGACTGTTTATGGCTGTTTGTGAGGACTCCTCCAGCTCCTGGTTGACCTCAGGCCACAGTTTACTCTCACTGTGGCTTCCACGTTTACCCGAAACATGGTGAATCAAATCACAGAAGGATTCTCACGCTTTTTGAAGTTGTGTGCTGTAAATATCCTTCATTAAACATTGCAAGGCAACAAAAAAAATACACTTGATTTCATGCAGGAGAGGGGGGTGAGGGGGGGGGGGGGGGGGGGGGGGGGGGGGGGGGGGGGGGGGGGAGTAACAAAACAGACGCCTCCCGACACGATATCATCACGATACTTATGCCACGATACAATACTATTGTGATCTTCAACATATTGCAATATTCTGCAATATATTGCAATTTATAACCTTTTTGTCAGCTTCAGATTTTTCCTAATTTCAAATGACGTCCGCAAAAGCAAACGTCAACATCTGTTTCTCTGTTTGTTCATAACACTTATAACAGTTTTATTGCTGCAAAATGGGACAAACTGACCAACATATACAGTATATAATAAAAGGTCCATACTTGGCGTCTGTGTATCGATACAGTATTGCCAAAAATATCGCAATACTTTGCTGTATCGATTCTCCCCGTCCCTAATATCATGTAAGCTATAAACTGTATTTGAATTGATGGAAAATGACTGTACTTTTGCGAGAAAGCCTCTTATCCAGGATTGTTTTGGTGCTGCAGCTGTTGGTATATTACCGTTTCTACACCTCTTTAAAGCATGCTATCAGAGGAAATGAACAGAGGGCTCATCAGTGGCCGGTGAAGCAATGTGTTTCCTCAACTGCATTCAGTAATGAGCAAACACACATCCTTCAGTTGGTATTTTATCTGCTCCCAGAGCTCACATCAAGGCCACTGACTGTCCTCCGAAAACAATGGGTTTGGGAATCCCGCTCTCTGCTCCACAAGAAACCAGGCAGTCATTTAGATAGCTGTATCTCTCTGTCTAGACACACACAAGGCATGTCGGCGCTATCACCCGGTGAAACAATGCAGTGTTAATTGCTATTCGAGTGGCTCGGGGCAAGGCAACAAACACTGAGCAGAGATGGGAATTTAAACATTGTTTGAGAGGGAATCAGAGGTTACACCACTGATTGCTGCTGTTTGCTCGCAACTCAGATCTGAAACCAGTTGTCTTTGTACAAGGTTAAACATTGATGTCTCCTAATGAAAAGCACAGGATGTTTTAAGTGGGTTGGCACGGGGGGGGGGGGGGGGGGGGG